>NC_080389.1:33740063-34040063 GCF_028751815.1 Salvia miltiorrhiza | reverse complement strand
AAAAGACTAAGCTGTTTTGACAATTTTTATGATATTTAAAAATTGTTTTAGACCTCCACATGTGGTCTCAAGACAAAGTGATTGAGAATATGAGTAAACGTCCACACGATCGTGGCTTACTTCATATTTGATTTCACAAGTTTGTTAAGGTGGGAGTTATGCGGTAAACGTCCACACTATCGTGGCTTACTCGTATGATTTTCATAAGTACTTTAGAGGATGGATTTTAAATAAGATAACCAAGAAGTTAAATTGAAAGCGGTATGGTCCTAGTGAGTATGCCAATTTCGAGAATTTAATTATCAAGGTTAAATTGTGGTCGCTGCTTAGATATCATTTCAAGTACAATGTACAACTCCCCATCGGAGTCCCTTCTTGAATATGATATGGTCTAGTTAAGGTCCAACTATTAATTTCCTTTGTCAAAAGGTTAAGTTGACATGGATGGAAATTAAACGACTAGGTAAATAGTCTGGTTGAGGAGTTCATGTGTAAACGTCCACACTATCGTGGCTTACTCGTGAGATTTTTTGGGCAGTTGGAGGTTTTCATTAATATTGTTTTATCAAAAGGTTACAATATTATTGTTACGAATTATGTGCTTCATGTTCTTACATGTTTATTTAGTTTACATTCAGATATGTCTATGTCTCCAATCATCTCTATTCTTGCAAACAATCCTATCACCGGTCCAAACTATACTGAATGGAAACGCCACATTATGTACATTCTTGACGCTGAGGAGCACAGTTTTGTGCTTACCACTCCACGTCCCGCGGCCCTTACTGACCAGTCAACCAATGCGGAACGTGAGGCGCATAGAAGGTGGCACAAGTCAAATAATATGGCCAAGTGCTATATTATGATGACTATGTCACAAACTTTGCAACTCCAGCATTAGGTTATGGTTGACGCGACTGAAATCATGGTGAACCTCTCTGAGGTTTATGGGGAGTCCGAGAGATCTGCTCGCTTTAACATAATGAGAGAAATCTTAGCATGTAAGATGAGCGAGGGCAGTTCTGTTCACGAGCATGTCATGCACATGATAAATCTTTTTGACAGGCTCGACTTACTCGGAGGAGGTATCGAAGGCAAAGCCAAAGTCGATATCATCCTGAACACTCTCCTCAAATCCTTTGAGCACTTCCGTCTCAATGCCGTTATGAGCAAAGTCAACTATACTCTTAATGAGTTGTTGAATGCTCTAGTTACGGCAGAGGGAGTCTTGGGCAGTAGGAAGGAAGTACTTGTCACTGCCAAGGGATCTGCTTCTTCGTCGAAAGACGGGAAAAAGAAGCACAAAGGTCCAAAGGGCAAAAGTGGCAAGGAAGCAAGTGGGAGTGGCAAAGTCACAGTCCACTATCCCAGTGACGGGTTAATCGGGGTTATGACTTGGGGTGAACAATAAGAAACGGAAATTAAAGGGGATTTGTTAAGTAACCAACATTAATAACAACAAACTAGTGATATATATATATATATATATATATATATATATATATATATATATATATAACCGCTTGGGTAATTTAGAAACGAGCTTGCCATAGCGACTAGACCCCAAATGAAAGTTAATCAAAATGAAAGAGTAATAAGTTCCACAATACGATAATAATTTCAGAGTGTTTGCAGCGGAAAAACGTGTGAGTTGTGCATATGGAGATGCATACTCAAGGTTTCATTAGATAACCATCAAAAGGGAAATCCGCTCAACACCAATCCATTCCATCGCGTGCTCAACCTGCACATTTAGAAATACATGCAGGGCTGAGTATAAAAATACTCAGTGGCATAGCCGAAAATACAACATGCATACATATATAAATTGAACTGCCATAACAGTAACACACAGGGGTTTTCTTAAATGACCTGCGCTTACTAAAACATTTCTTTCATTTTTCATAAAGTCGATCGGCCGATCATTTTCCTTCATATGATCCATATATGTTCCTTTCTGTCACGCGCCGGGAAGGAGGCCTCCTTACCACGGACGCCATGACCGGTCGCAAGTGACTCGCGGTCTCCATGAGTGTACACGTTAACCCTAGCTAGCGACCTTTGTCTAGCATAGGATCCCAATTGGATTTCCTTTAAAGTTAGCGAACCAACACAGATAGGATACATATAAAAACATAAACATTTTTGGCAGTCAATCATTTCATAAACATTTCATTTCATTTCATAAACATTTCATTTTCGTTTCATAAGAGTCATTTATCATTTGGGCATAATAATAAACTGAAATTAACAGTTAAAATCATCTCATGCATATATTCGTATAAGAGGCCTGCGACATGCAGGGGATCTCTATATACGTATAGAAAAAGTAATGCCCACCTCAAACGTTCTTAAGCTAGCGTGGAGTCGCTTCTTCTTCGGTTTCACTTCCTGTCGCCCAGACCTTTATTGATGAAGAGTCGGTAAGTTCGTGAAGAAAATTGTCACAAGACAAAGTCTAATTCTATGTGCTTAGGGTATCTTTTAGTGTTTTAGGGTTCTAGCATCCATAAGTCGTTTCGATTAAAACAATCAAAAACCAACATAACATCGACTAACCACATAATATCACGTAACCACATAACAAACGAAATAAAAGAATTCAACATCCTTAAACTTAATATCATTTAGAATTTCATATGTTCACATAAGAGATAATAATCATGCACCATCTTATAACATTCTATACTTTTCATTTCCATGTAAATAAATACGAAATTCCATTATTCATTTATAAATGACTTAAATAAACATTTTAAACTCCATTAAAATAGAATTAATTTAAAACATTTTAATCCTTTTAAAATCCATACTCATAAAGCCTTAACTCATGCTCTTATCTCATATTCTATCTCCTTACTCCACTCTATATAACTCTCCACTCATCTCAAATCTTTAAGTTCAAGGATAGGTTTCAAGAAAATCATGGTTCTAAGTCTCGATTTATCTCTCATATAAGGCTCGTCTAATCTCATTCAAACACATAGGCAACACAATCACATAAGGCACATAAGAATCACAATCAAACATCATCAAAACATGCTCTGTTTTTATACTGACTCAACTTCAAAATTTAATCTGTTCTGACTCCGACATCTCCTGGACTCGAGACTCATACTGAAAGAAAGATCTTCGAGTCTAGTTTTATATAAAAAAAAGTAGAGTCGAAAACTCCAAGTGGTTTGACAGATATGACGTTTTTACCACGATCTACCATATTCTGCAGTTTTGAGCAATCGAAAACTTAGATTTTTTTAAAATAGTAAATGTTGTCAAACTGGGCTCAACTTTGGTGGATATCTATCTAACACAATAAGGTTAATACCATAAAAATTTAGAAATCTAGATCACACAGGAAGCTACTGAAATGAATGACTCTTTCCCCTGTTCTCTGAAATTCTCGGTAGTAATGTGCAGTTTGGGTTTTGCATTTTAAAGAAATATCAAACGAAGTTGGAATGGCTTGAAATTTTACCTGTGTGCTCAAGACTATCAAATATACTTAGCATAAAATTTTGATGGTGTTTAGGTAACAAAAACCCCTCGAAACAGTAGGTCAGTGCATCACGAAAATGACTCCGAACTCCATCACACAAGCAAACATGCTCAACTCAACATTTCTTCA
The DNA here is from genome assembly GCF_028751815.1 of Salvia miltiorrhiza. Classification (NCBI taxonomy): domain Eukaryota; kingdom Viridiplantae; phylum Streptophyta; class Magnoliopsida; order Lamiales; family Lamiaceae; genus Salvia; species Salvia miltiorrhiza. The sequence continues at coordinate 34,036,438 of NC_080389.1, read as the reverse complement.
AAGCAAACTCATCAAAGCTCATTTTAAACACTTATAGCATTCAAAAACATTCAAGTACAACATAATACTCATCATACTCAATCTCGACTCTTCTCTTACATCTTTAGACTCAAATCTCAAGGAAAACGTTTCAACGAACGCATCATTACAATTCTCTTCTCATTTTCATGCTCAAAATTACTCAAATACTCAAACATGATCTCATACACCACATAACTCATTATACACATATAGATTCCCTTTTTATCATGTAAACTAAACTCTAATGAAAACTCACGTATCAACATAAACTCTTAATAAAACATGACAAACGTTCACATAATGGTCATAAAGCAATTAGACCTCATTTTATCAATCATCGACTTCTCAACATATGAAAACTCAAAAACTCATACAAACTAAACTAAGTCAAAATTTTACTTAGCCAACAAAAGACTTAATCAAACATAATAAGACACTAAAATCATGCTCAATTACATATATCTTAAGCCAATTCACTTAATAAACACATAGACAAGAAAGTCCTAATTTTTATTAATCTAAACTCTTTGAAATTTTATAAACACACATGACACTTTAATCCAATCATTGATCTACCAATTTTAACCATTTAAACTCACATATAAACCATTAATTATCAATTTAGGGCATAAATACACATATCCCTAATTTTATTAAACTAACTCATATCCGAGTTAGTTTGGCTTACAGAATGGCTGGTACGTTCTGCGGGGTTTTGGGTGGACCTCTGTTTTTGTTTCGGGTTTTTTTGTTTGCTTTCACTGCGTTTGGGAGCCGAGCGGCTTAGGGGTGATGGTTAGGCCGGAACTTCTGAAGCTGTCTCTTCTCCGCTCCCTCGCAGTCTCTGTTAGACGAGCACTCTTTTTCCCTTTTAAGGATTTTCCCGTTTGGGTTTGCCTTAAAAGGGTTTTAACGAGGCTCGGCCCTTAGTTTACTCCTCTGTGTTCTCAAGGGTTTTTTAGGTCTGTTTTCTTTTCTTCTTTTTTAATAAAATCTCATTTAATTATTAAACTAACTCATATCAAAATATACTCAATCTACTCCATCAATCATTATCATAAACATCACATAGACTCATTTTCATCATCAATTCATCACTTAACACATCAACTCACAAATTCCCAAATTTTGGGTAAACTAAACTCATCCAACTTTCACATCTCAAGGCATAGCCTTTCACAACACATATTAATTATCACCAAACATCACATAGATCTCATTTTTCACCTCAAATCAAGGAAAGAAGAAGAAAATTTTTTGAAGGGTTGAGACCCATAATTTTCGAAAATTGGGGAAAAAAAAAGAAGGGGTGATTTTCTTGCTTCAATCTTCCATAAATACTCACATATAACATCATACAAGTTATATCTATGGATTTAAAGATCACTTACCCAAACTTACACCAAAACTCACACTTTCTCTCTCTAGCTTTGAAATCAATCTTCAATGATCCTCTTGAATTCAATGAGATTGAAGGTGTTTAAGCAAGTTTTTGATGGTGATTTGTGTGTTTGGCATACTTTTGTGAAGCTTTGAAGGTCTCGTTAATGGTTGACAATGGAGGAAAGTGAGAGATGAGGGAGAAGAGGTGGTGGTCGAAAATGGTGAGGATGGAGGAGAGAGAGATTTTGCAAGATTGGAATTGATACTTGAGATCTTAAGGGAGATTTTGAAATCTTAAAAGAATATATGGCATTAAATACCTTGATCTCTCTCTCTAATCTCTACACTCTCTCAATTAATCCACTTGGCAATTGGGTATTTAGGCACATGCTTGAGAAATTAAAATAATAATGTGAGCGTGGTGATTGAAAAAAAATAACCGTAATAATTATGGAAATGTTACTCATTAATAAAATACCATATCATAATGATTCATGTGCCCAAAATAAAATAATTATAGTACTAATATTAGTGCACTCACTCAATTATAATATCCCTCATCATAGGGAAAAAAAAATTAAAAAAATTACGCTTGGAAAAATTTCCATAAACCGGCATTCTTTGATTTCTCAGTAAAAATAAACTGCACTTGCTTTGGAAACTTAATTAAAATTCCAAGTGCTATAATCCTCAAATAAAAATCATAATAACTTGCTCATAAAGACACAAGTAACGAAAATCACATATATAACGATTAAATCACATCAGATAAATCAAACCAGTTTTATTATTAATGGATGCCGAACCCTAATTATTAATAATTAAGCCCTTAATCAGGGATTAAAAGTCAGAGTATGACAGGCAAAGCAGTCGGCCCTACTGGCGGTGTGAAGAAGCCAACTGGAAAGGGAAAGTGCTTCAAGTGCGGCAAGACTGGGCACTGAAAATAAGATTGTCCAGTGCTCAAGGCAAAGGGACAATGTACGTCACAAGTTCTAGTAACTGAGACATGCTTAGCTTCGTTTTCTACTCATTCTTGGGTAGTGGATACGAGGGCAACTGATCATGTTTGTTACACCTTGCAGGGCTTCAAGCCGACAAGGAGTCTGGGAAGTGACGAGATCACCATCTCCATGGGCAATGCGTCGAAGGTCGCAGCTGTTGCTATTGGAGATTTATCTTTATGTTTTGGTGATGACATTTTAGTTTTGAGAGATATTTTATATGTGCCGGATTTTCGGCGGAACATAATTTATGTTTCAAAATTGTTTTTGGATGGATATTCTGTTACTTTTGATAGAGGTGTCTCTATCATGGAAAATGATGTGTGTATTTTAGCTACCTAGTTTAGTGTGCGTTTTGCCGTGGTTTCATGTGATATTACATGTTTTGCTATGTTTTGGCGCAGGAATGAGAAGAATTGGAGATGGAGCTGCTAATTGGAAGAAAGTGGAGAAAGACGAGGTTGCGATGGGATTTGTCGTGAAGATGGAAGAAAGTAGAGATTGGGCTTTTAATTTAATTGTTATATTTTTATAAAGCTCAAAACTCTTAGTTTTATTTTATTTTGGGTATTAATTGAGTTTAGGGCCGAAGCCCATTTATTTAGGTTAGGCGGTAGCTTAAGGGAATTAAAATTCCCTACTTTTGTTTCGATATAGCAGCCGCATGTTAGTATTTGATTAGAAGTAGGATTCTAGTTTTTATTTTTTTGATTACAAGACCTAGCCGCACTTTTAGACGAGGAGGATTAGTTTTTGACTTTGATTAATTTTACTTTGATACTTGGCTTTTCAAAACTGGAGTACAGGCGATTTCTCTTAGTTATTCATGCAAGTTTTATTTTCATGCAATTGTTCCACACGTCCTTTTAGTTTTGATTCCATAGTTGCTTAGATTAATTCTTGTTCTCTGTTTCAATTATTGCGGCTGGATTGGGAGCAAAGGCAGACGGGTTCAATTTGTGGTTCAAGTGGATATTTAAATTCCTTGCAATTTATTTTCGTTAGTTTGCTTTGTTGTTTATTATGCTTTATTTTATTCATTTGATTGTTTTTATTTTAAGCATGAGTAGCTAATTCTTTTAATTCGGCGAGAATAATGAAACTCTAATTTAATGATCTGTGAGACCTAATTGGTTTAAAATTGATTCCTATTGATTCTGATTAATTCCTAGGTTCCAAGATAATTCTGATTTTATTTAAGCCTGATCAACTTAGGTTTAATTGGATTACAGTCAATTAGTTCCTGCCAATCCGTAATTGTTGGAATTGGACTAATTAGTGATACAACTACCGTGTTCGTAGGGGGAATTAATTGGTATATTAATTATTACTAGCGTCTCTAGGATAATTGGTATAAATTGGGTTCCTTTATCTTAATGCTATTAAAATATTAAATCTAGGTCTGGCGTCTCCAGCTAGGTTATATTTTAATAAGGGAAATAAACAGGTCTGGCGTCTCCAGCTGTTTATCGACACAGTAAGTAGGAATTGGGGTACGTCCGTTGCGTTTCACGGTATCCTATAACTGGTTGGTTGATAGGGATTGATTAATTATTGCGTCGAGGATCAGAGTTGAATTAGAGTGGATTTATTTGAGCCGAATTACCCTTTTCATATATTTACTTCAAGCGTGTTTTATTTGATTTAATTCTGCATTCTTAGTTAATTAATATTTTCTCAAAGTTAAGGCGTGGTGGCATCACCAAAAGTTTAATAGATTTAGGGAATTGAATGATTTTATCTGCTCTCTGTGGGATCGACCCTGCTTATCACGATACTAATATATTTTGATAATTCTGCAGGAATTATTTTGGTGGGCAACGACGTCCACCAAATTGGCGCCGTTGCCGGGGAGCGGTGTTAATTAATTCTTTTCCCTTTGTCTATTTTCTTTTTTTTTATTTTCCTTGTTTATGAGCAGATCGTCCAAGCCGAACCTTCTCTACGATAGTGAAATTGAGAAGACAGCGAAGAAGCTAAGGAAGGAGGCGAAGGCGAGGAAGCTACTGGATCTGCTGGATTCGCAGGCTGACCTTCCCGTTCGACCAGAACAGTTCGTCGAGGAGAAGCCCGTTGCTGTCGCTGCTGCAGAGGATCCGTTTGCCCAAACAGACCCCGATTCAGAGGCAGACACAGACTTTGAAGAAGAAACCGACTCGATTTCGGTTGCAAGTACTGAGAGTGACATGGCTGACGATCCGAGACTGTGCGATCTCTCCAGCCACGAGGCCGATGACCCACCTACTCCCATTCAGATGCCGGCAGCTGCTACCGGTATTGAGATCAAGCTTGGACTGCTTAATGTTCTCCCGAAATACTATGGCAAGAAGGGAGAAGATCCGTACAATTTTTTGAGCGAATTCATCAAGATTTGCAAAGTCCAGAAACGCCCCACGGGGATTACGGAGGAGCACTTTAGATTGGCGGCATTCCCCTTCACCATGACAGCAGAGGCGAACTCTTGGTTCGCGAGTCTTCCTCCCAATTCTATCACTACGTGGGCAGAGATGAAAAAGCTATTCTTGGAACATTTTTTTCCGCCCACCAAGACGAATGCGCTGAAGAAAGAAATTAGTGGAGTGAAGCAGGAGTACGACGAGTCATTGAGCATATACTGGACTCGATTCAGGAGATTGGTGGACAGTTGCCCCAACCATAAGTTTTCGGATGGGGATTTGCTGCAGTACTTCTATCAGGGGATGACCGTGGATACTAAAAACCTTGTGAATTCATCAAGTGGAGGAGGGTTTTCCCAAAACACGGTGAGTGAAGCCAAAAAATTAATTCAACACTTGGTGGAAGCTACGAGGGAATATGATGAGCCACGCATTCAAATGCTCAAGAAAGCTGCGCAAGCAAGCTCCTCAAATTTGGATGACAAGTTAGAAGAGAGATTGGGAAGGATGGAGAGAATGCTAAGCACTGTGGTGGAGAAAGTGGCAAGCGCTGGACAACCGACGGAAAAACCATGTGGAGCGTGTGGAAACTTTGGCCATACGAGCTTGCAGTGCACAGGGGGTGAGGAAGAATATCAAGCTCAAGCGAATTCTTCCCATAATTTTTATAGCTGTGACGCGCCACTGCCCCATTTGCCCAAACGGGACCAGTACGCGAACAATCACAATGCTCCATGGAGAAACCATCCAAATTTCCGATGGAGAGATCCCGAGCCGAAGCAACCACCAACGATGCAGCAACCACAGCAGCAAAACTACCGTCCTCCACATCAAAGGACGGGGTATCAAGCTCCACAAGCTCAGCAACATCCTCCCGAGAAGCAAGGCAAGTCGCTAGAGGAGATGATGGCGGATTTGATTGGCAACCAACAATTTCTGCAAAATAATGTGCAACAGCTTCAACAATCTCAAGCCGAGCAGAAGGTGCAAATCGAGGGACTATCTCGTCAGATGTCTCAGCTCGCCACATCCATGAATCAGCTTAAGGGAAATAATGGAGCTTTGCCATCTCAAGTTCATGTGAATCCCAAGGAGAATGTCAACAAGATCACCTTGAGGAGCGGTACAGAGTTGGACGGACCGACAACCCAGAACTCTCAAGATGGACCGCAGGTAGATTCTGGAGTCGAATTTCGTGTGGAGGAATTCGAGCGTTCTGTTGGCGCAAAGGATTCGGTCGTTCAGCAGGCAGAACAGCCCCGTTTGGCCAAACAGAGCAAGAGGCCGACAGCTGAGCAGAAGGGGAAAGGAGCAGCACTTGAATCCAACGAAGAGGAGCAGACCGAGGTCTCTAAACCGTTGAGCTTACATGATCCCAAGGCTGCAACATCAGTCCCCTTTCCAGGAAGGTTGGTGAGGAAGAAGCCGGAAGAGGAGCTCATCGATTTTGTGAAGATCTTCGGCAAACTTGAAGTGAATCTTCCATTCTTGCAAGCACTGAAAATTCCTCCTTTTGGGAAATTTGTGAAGGACTTCATAGCTGGAAAGTCCAAGGCAACTGGAAAGATTGTGATGGGCGAGAACGTCTCAGCTGCACTCAAGAAGGAGTTACCCGCCAAATGCAAAGATCCTGGTATGTTTTCTCTTCCCATTTACATTGGTGATACTAGGATCGAGCATGCTATGTGTGACTTAGGAGCGTCTATCAATGTTATGCCTCTCACTGTTTATAATAGATTGTCGGGTGTAGAATTGGTAGATACTAGAGTAGTCATTCAGTTAGCCGATAGATCTTGTGTTTATCCCGAGGGTTTGCTTGAGAATGTTTTGGTGAGTGTGAATAATTTTGTTTATCCTGCCGATTTCTATGTGGTGAGGATGAGTGGAGTGCAATCTAAGGGTTCAACGGGAGTCCTTTTAGGTCGTCCGTTCCTAAGAACTGCAAAGTCGATCATAGATGTTAGTAATGGCACGATTTGTTTGGATTATCATGGGGAGAAATACACCTTTAGTATGGATGATGCCATGAAAACTCCTAATGATGCTGAAAATGCTTATTCTATTGATGTGATTGACCCTCTCGTCCAAGAATTTCTTGAGACCGAATTCATGCAGGATAAGTTGGAGCTCACCATGATCAAGAGCTGGACAGATTTTGATGCTCAAGGGATGAACGATGCAGAGGTCAAGGAGGCCATTATGTCTCTTTATGCACAACCGGAGGTGGTCAGTTCGGGAAGCCAGGTCTGTTTGCCCAAACAGACACCATACGACAGACCACTAAGATCCGATGAGAAGCCACCTGAACTGGAGCTCAAGCCTCTACCTCAGAATTTGAAGTATGTCTACTTGGGGGATGCCGATACTCTTCCAGTCATCATTAGCAGCGATCTGACCGCAAGCCAGGAGCAACAGTTGATCACAGTGCTTAAGAGGCACAAGAAGGCGATTGGGTGGACACTAGCGGACATCACTGGTATAAGTCCTGACGTGTGCCAACACTACATCTTGATGGAGCCGGATGCTAAGCCTGTTAGAGATCCGCAGAGGAAGTTGAATCCGAACATGAGGGAGATCGTGCTTAAGGAGATTCTAAAGCTTCTCGCTTTGGGAATCATCTATCCTATCTCTGACAGCAAGTGGGTGAGCCCGATTCACATGGTTCCAAAGAAGTCGGGGTTGCAAGTGGTTGAGAACGAGAAGAATGAGTTGGTGCCGATGCGTCTTGTGACTGGATGGCGGATGTGCATCGATTACCGGAAGTTAAATGCAGCCACTCGCAAGGACCATTTTCCTCTACCATTCATTGATCAGATGTTGGAGCGCCTGGCTGGACAATCATTCTTTTGCTTCTTGGATGGATATAGTGGCTATTTTCAAATTCATGTCAACCAAGAAGATCAAGAGAAGACTACATTCACCTGCCCGTTTGGAACATATGCTTGCAAGAGGATGCCGTTTGGATTGTGCAATGCACCTGGCACTTTCCAAAGATGTATGATGAGCATTTTTTCTGATTTGATCGAGAAGAGCATCGAGATCTTTATGGACGATTTTACAGTTTATGGAGCATCGTTTGAGGGTTGCCTTGACAACTTGGAGAAGGTTTTGACACGTTGTGTGGAGAAGAATCTGATCTTGAATTTCGAAAAGTGTCATTTTATGGTCAAGGAGGGCATCGTTTTAGGCCATGTTGTTTCAGAAAGGGGGATTCAAGTGGACAAGGCAAAGGTGGATTTGATAGCGAAGCTGCCATACCCTACAAATGTGAAGGAGATTCGAGGTTTTCTTGGTCACGCTGGATTCTACAGACGATTCATCAAGGATTTCGCAAAGATCGCGCAACCATTGACACATCTGCTGCAGAATGATGTTCCGTTTGCCCTAACAGACGACTGCAAGCAGGCGTTTGACTTGTTGAAAACCAAGTTGACCACGGCTCCGATTATGCAACCACCTGACTGGAACCTTCCTTTTGAGCTCATGTGCGACGCTAGTGACCATGCTGTGGGTGCGGTGCTTGGACAAAAGATGGGAAAGGAGAGCCATGTAATTTATTACGCTTCAAAGACGTTGAATCCCGCCCAATGCAACTATGCAACAACAGAAAAGGAGATGTTGGCGATTATTTTTGCCTTTGAAAAGTTTCGTTCATATCTTTTGGGGGCGAAAATAATTGTCTACACGGACCATGCCGCATTGAAGTTTCTACTATCAAAGAAGGAGTCTAAACCACGTTTGATTAGATGGATTCTTCTGTTGCAGGAGTTTGATTGGGAGATTCGGGATAAGAAGGGAGCGGAGAATCATGTGGCTGACCATTTAAGTCGTTTAGTCCAGCAAGAGGAAGATAAGAGCCCTATCAACGAAGCCTTCCCAGAAGAGCATCTTTATGCTATCCAGACCTGTTCGGCTGTCTGTTTGCCCAAACAGAGCCTTCTATCCGAGCCAGCAGCACGTTCAGTCGTCGTCAAGGGTAATCCCGAGCCTTGGTTTGCCGATATCGTCAATTACTTGACATCTGGAAAATTTCCACCTCTGTTCACAAAGGCGCAGCGGATGAAACTAAGGAGTGAGTGTAAGTATTATTTCTGGGATGAGCCTTACTTGTGGAAAGTTGGAGCCGATCAAGTTATACGCCGATGCATTCCCGAGACGGAACAACAGGAAATTCTCTTGCACTGCCATTCTCTCGCTTGTGGAGGACACTTTGGCCCCAAGAGGACAGCTCGGAAGGTGCTCGATTCAGGATTCTTCTGGCCCACGTTGAATAGAAGTGCTTACTTGTTTTGCAAAAGCTGTGGGAGATGTCAACTGACCGGGAGTATTTCCAAACGAGATGAGATGCCTCAAGTTCCGCTGATTTTTTGTGAGGTATTCGATGTATGGGGGATGGATTTTATGGGGCCGTTTCCGAGTTCTTTCGGGAATCTCTACATATTGCTCGCCGTCGACTATGTCTCGAAATGGGTAGAAGCGAAAGCCACCAGAACGAATGACTCCAAGGTGGTCGCTGCATTCTTGAAGTCTCATATTTTCACAAGGTATGGAGTGCCGCGAGCAGTGATAAGCGATCAAGGGACTCATTTTTGCAACCGCACGATTGAAGCTTTGATGCGGAAGTATGGAGTTCAACATAGATTGGCTACTCCCTACCATCCTCAAACAAACGGGCAAGCCGAAGTTTCTAATCGGGAGATAAAGCAAATCTTGGAGAAGACGGTGAATCCATCAAGGAAGGATTGGAGTTCAAGGCTAGACGATGCATTGTGGGCTTATCGAACAGCCTACAAAACTCCCATTGGCATGTCACCGTATCGCTTGATTTTTGGGAAGATGTGTCACCTACCTGTTGGATTGGAGCATAGAGCATATTGGGCAATCAAGAAAGTGAACATGCAATCGCCCAAGTGTGAGGAGGAGAGGCGATTTCAACTTCAAGAGTTGGAAGAGCTTCGTCTTGAAGCTTATGACGCAGCGGCGTGGTACAAGGATCGCACCAAGATGTGGCATGACAAGAATCTGCGAGGAAAGACATTTGAAGTCGGCCAAAGAGTGTTGTTGTTCCAATCAAAGCTGCGATTGATGCCCGGGAAATTGAAGACGAAGTGGATTGGCCCCTTCGTTATACAGTCTGTTTGCCCAAACGGAGCATTTGAGATTCGCAGTTTGGATACGGCGAAGACGTTTACCGTCAATGGTCATCGATTGAAGCCGTATTATGATACATCACCCGTGGCAGACGTGGAAGAAATTTCACTCCTACCTCTGAAGGTTTCGTGAGCAAAGTTGGAAGTCGAGCCGACGACGTTAAAAAAATGGCGCTTATCGGGAGGCAACCCGACTTTCTTTCCCTTTTAATTTTCCGTTTTGTTCTTTAGTTTCTTTAATTCTCGTTTTAGTTTAGTTTTCTTTTCAGTTCTTAGTCTTCCTTAATTAGTTTTTAAGTTTCGTTTTATTTCAATTTTCTTAAAAAAAAAAAAAAAAAAAAAAAAAGAATGAGAGAGGCTCGAATTTTTGAGGTTGAGTGGTAAAAAAATTTGGCTAAGTGTTGAAAGCTTTCTTCTATTTCAGCAGTTGGCGAGGATGGACGGGCACGTAGCAGCATTGCAGGAGAGCATAGCCAACCTGAGCACCACGATCAGACAGGAGCTGCGGCGGCAGCGCACGCGGTGATTCCTTTCCTTTTTCCTTTTCTTGTTTTGTTTTTGCTTGTTCTTGTGTTGTTTTTTTTATGTTTTGTGTTTCGTTGTGTGTTTTCGTTGTCCCTTACTTATACTTTATTTTGTTTGCTTGAGGGCAAGCAAAATCTAAGTGTGAGGGGGGCGTCTTTGAGTTCTTGTTTCGTTGAGTCAGTTTTATGTTGAGTTTGTGGACTGTTAGCCTTTGGATTGTTGAAATGTTAGTGATGAACATGCTGCCGAATTAGATTGTGTGATGAACTTGAAATTTGATGCTTGAGACTTAAGAATTGGTGATTGAAAATTCTGTGTTTTGTTGGATGATATTCGGAATGACAAATAAGAGCAACAATGAATAAAAAGCCACATACAAGTGAGATTTGAGCCTATTAGAGTAGAGCACCCTCTACTATTTTATTCTTGAGTGGTTTGTTATTCATGAGGTTATGATATGTTGTGTGTCATTGGTAATGCATGATAGAAGGCACTAGGGTAGCCCTTTTGGCTTGCTTTTCATTTCCTACCTATGCATTCACCCCTAGTGAGCCCATTGCAGCCTTGACCATGTTCTTTGTTGTTAGTCACTAAAATAATTAGCCAAGGCCTATTTTGGACTCTCTCTTTGACCCTATTGTGCATGTTTGAATTAAATTACATCCTATTTGAATTCTGGAGGAAGTTATATCTGTCTGCCCAAACAGAATCCATGCTGAAAATTGTTCTGAACCGTGGAGGGACGATCTGTTTGGCCAAACAGGGACTGTTGTTGATGGCTGGGCTAAGTTTTTCTGTACCGAGCTGAATTGTGAAATGATTCTCTGTATGTTGTTTGAAAGATGTGAATGAAAGGTGCTGAAAGAAAAAAAAAAGAAAAAAAAAAGAGAAAAAAAAAAGAAATAGAAAGAAAAAAAAGAAGAAAAAAAAAAGAAGAAAAAAAATGCACCAAGTTAAATTAGTTGAGCATGCAGTTGATTGTGATGATCTTGTTGCCCAAGGATGAGTTAGTGTTTGCTCCTTGTATGCTTAGTGTTTTTGGATGTGATTCGGTTTTAATATGCACAATACTTGATCTTCAATATTTGAGCTTAGGACCTCTAGGATCTTGCCTACATCATTGATAGTCCTTAGCCCCATTACAACCAATGAGAAAAGTCCTTTTTGAGTTACTGTGTGACCACGACATATCACGACCGATTGGATCTTCCTTCTTGAGTGTGAATTTCCAAATACATCTTTGAGAGAAGAGTGAATCTTGAGAGGAATTTGTTGTTGCTTGATTTGGACTGTATAGACAATAAAAACACTTGTTTGATATTTCCTCTTCTTGATTTGAGAGTTGAAGATCGAATGTGAGTTGCTTGGTTTGATTTGGCAGTAGGTTTTGTTGCTACTGTTTGATGATTCTTTTGCTGTAGTTTCCTGTTTAGTTTGTCGTTTTAGTGTTCTCGTCTTTTCTGTTCCTTTTTTCCGTTTGGTTTTGTGTCTGTTTTCCATTCTTTCGTTTCTAGAGTCTTCGTGTCAAGGAAAGGAGTTGCTTCTAGGGGCTGAATTTCACCATTAATTCTTCTCTTATTTCATACTTGAGGACAAGTATGATCTAAGTGTGAGGGGATTTGATGTGTGTATTTTAGCTACCTAGTTTAGTGTGCGTTTTGCCGTGGTTTCATGTGATATTACATGTTTTGCTATGTTTTGGCGCAGGAATGAGAAGAATTGGAGATGGAGCTGCTAATTGGAAGAAAGTGGAGAAAGACGAGGTTGCGATGGGATTTGTCGTGAAGATGGAAGAAAGTAGAGATTGGGCTTTTAATTTAATTGTTATATTTTTATAAAGCTCAAAACTCTTAGTTTTATTTTATTTTGGGTATTAATTGAGTTTAGGGCCGAAGCCCATTTATTTAGGTTAGGCGGTAGCTTAAGGGAATTAAAATTCCCTACTTTTGTTTCGATATAGCAGCCGCATGTTAGTATTTGATTAGAAGTAGGATTCTAGTTTTTATTTTTTTGATTACAAGACCTAGCCGCACTTTTAGACGAGGAGGATTAGTTTTTGACTTTGATTAATTTTACTTTGATACTTGGCTTTTCAAAACTGGAGTACAGGCGATTTCTCTTAGTTATTCATGCAAGTTTTATTTTCATGCAATTGTTCCACACGTCCTTTTAGTTTTGATTCCATAGTTGCTTAGATTAATTCTTGTTCTCTGTTTCAATTATTGCGGCTGGATTGGGAGCAAAGGCAGACGGGTTCAATTTGTGGTTCAAGTGGTTATTTAAATTCCTTGCAATTTATTTTCGTTAGTTTGTTTTGTTGTTTATTATGCTTTATTTTATTCATTTGATTGTTTTTATTTTAAGCATGAGTAGCTAATTCTTTTAATTCGGCGAGAATAATGAAACTCTAATTTAATGATCTGTGAGACCTAATTGGTTTAAAATTGATTCCTATTGATTCTGATTAATTCCTAGGTTCCAAGATAATTCTGATTTTATTTAAGCCTGATCAACTTAGGTTTAATTGGATTACAGTCAATTAGTTCCTGCCAATCCGTAATTGTTGGAATTGGACTAATTAGTGATACAACTACCGTGTTCGTAGGGGGAATTAATTGGTATATTAATTATTACTAGCGTCTCTAGGATAATTGGTATAAATTGGGTTCCTTTATCTTAATGCTATTAAAATATTAAATCTAGGTCTGGCGTCTCCAGCTAGGTTATATTTTAATAAGGGAAATAAACAGGTCTGGCGTCTCCAGCTGTTTATCGACACAGTAAGTAGGAATTGGGGTACGTCCGTTGCGTTTCACGGTATCCTATAACTGGTTGGTTGATAGGGATTGATTAATTATTGCGTCGAGGATCAGAGTTGAATTAGAGTGGATTTATTTGAGCCGAATTACCCTTTTCATATATTTACTTCAAGCGTGTTTTATTTGATTTAATTCTGCATTCTTAGTTAATTAATATTTTCTCAAAGTTAAGGCGTGGTGGCATCACCAAAAGTTTAATAGATTTAGGGAATTGAATGATTTTATCTGCTCTCTGTGGGATCGACCCTGCTTATCACGATACTAATATATTTTGATAATTCTGCAGGAATTATTTTGGTGGGCAACGACGTCCACCAGAAAATAACATGACTATTTGCTCCGGAATTTTGAACAACTCTCTCTATACTATTACATGTCCAGTTAATAACTATGTCCATGTTGCATCTACATCACAAATATGTCCAAATCCAAATAAAAGAAAACACTTTTCTCATGAACAATATACACATGCATGGCACCTAAGATTAGGCCACATCAATCTAAATAGGATCCAAAGGCTCTTGTCAAATGGAATCTTGAAAGACTTTCAAGTTGTTCCATTTAGAACCTGCGAATCCTGTATAGAAGGAAAGATGACGGCAAGGTCTTTTAAGGCTAAGGGGAATAGGGCCTCGTATGTGTTAGAATTGATTCACTCTGACTTGTGTGGACCAATGTTCACAAAAGCTCGTGGAGGGTATGAGTATTTCGTCACTTTCATTGACGATTACTCAAGATATGGATACATTTACCTACTTCAATACAAGTCTGAATGCTTTGAGAAATTCAAAGAATTCAAGGCGGAAGTGGAGAAGAGATTGGGTAAATCTATCAAGTCATCGCGGTCTTATCGCGGTGGCGAATACCTCAGAAACGAATTTTTGCAATACTTGTCAGATTCTGGGATTACATCCCAATTGACTGCACCGGGTACTCCCCAACAGAATGGTGTAGCGGAGAGAAGAAATAGAACTCTTTTGGAAATGGTGCGATCGATGATGAGTTATGCATCGTTGCCTATTTCGTTTTGGGGATATGCCTTGGAAACAGCGGCTTACTTACTGAATCTAGTACCGTCCAAGTCTGTGCCTAAGACTCCCACTGAATTATGGTCAGGGCGAAAGCCCAGCCTGAATCATGTGAGGATATGGGGTTGTCCTGCATACGTGTTTGACAAAGAGGCAAAGAAATTGGAACCTAGATGCGAAGTAATGTTGTTTGTAGGATATCCAACGGAAACGAAAGGTGGTTATTTCTATAATCATAATGATCAGAAAGTGGTTGTTAGCACCAACGCACGATTCTTGGAACAGGATTATATAGATAAACACAAGTCTAAGTCCGAGATTATCCTTCAAGAAATCGAAGGCAATGGACAGGCGATTCCATCACCCCAGCCAAGTGTGCAAGTGAATGCACCACAGGATACTGCATAAACCATTGTCACAGCTGTACCACCACCGCTTCGTCGTAGTGGGAGGGTTATAGTTCAACCCGATCGATTTATGTTCTTGGGAGAATCTTCAGATCTTCTTCCTGTAGATGAACAAAAGGATATCGACCTTGATAACTTTAGACAAGTGATGGAAGATCTAGATGCAGATTCTTGGTACGACGCCATAGTTTCTGAAATAGAATCCATGACTGCTATGGATGTATACGAGAAAACTGAACTGCCTGATGGCATTTTAGCTATAGGTAGTAGGTGGGTATACAAGAGAAAGCGAGATTCGGATGGCAAAGTCGCAGCTTTTAAAGCTAGACTGGTGGCGAAAGGTTATACCCAGGAGCAGGATATAGATTATGATGAAACCTTTTCGCCGGTTGCCATGCTCAAGTCTATCCGAATACTCCTTGCCATAGCAGCCCACATGAACCTTGAAGTTTGGCAAATGGATGTCAAAACCGCTTTCTTAAACGGTTTCCTTGAAGAAGGAAGGGACATCTATATGCAGCAACCCGAAGGGTTTGTGAAGAAGGGCGAAGAGCATCTTGTATGGAAGCTGAAGAAGTCCATTTATGGACTTAAGCAAGCTTCGAGGTCATGGAACAAACGTTTTGACGAGGTCATTAAATCCTATGGATTTACTCGTTGTGAAAATGAAAGTTGCGTGTACCGTTTAGATGCCAATGGCGATGTGGTTTTCCTTGCACTTTATGTAGATGATATCCTCCTCATTGGCAATAATGTTGAGCTATTATCAGACATAAAGAAGTGGTTATCCGAACAGTTTCAAATGAAGGACTTAGGAGATGCAGCGTACATCCTGGGGATCAAGGTTGTTCGTGATCGCCAGAAAAGGATGTTGAGCTTGTCTCAAGCGTCCTACATTGATACTGTAATTACTCGTTTCAGCATGCAAACTGCCAAGAAAGGCTTGCTACCGTTCAGACATGGCATTCCTCTGTCTAAGGACATGTGTCCTAAGACGCCTAGTGAGGTTGAGGAAATGAGGAAAGTACCATATGCTTCCGCTGTAGGTAGCCTCATGTATGCAATGCTTTGCACGAGACCTGATATTTGCTATGTCGTTGGCATGGTTGCTAGATATCAGTCAAACCCTGGACCAGGACACTGGACTGCGGTAAAGCATATTCTCAAGTACCTGAAAAGGACTCGAGATTATAGGCTAGTTTACCAATCAGACAGTCTAACTCCTTTGGGTTATACCGATTTGGATTTCCAGGCTGACCGGGATGAGAAGAGATCTACCTCTGGATATGTGTTTACCTTGGAAGGTGGAGCCGTTTCATGGCGGAGTGCAAAGCAAAAGTGCATTGCAGACTCCACCATGGAAGCCGAGTATGTAGCTGCTTCTGAAGCTGCTAAAGAGGCTGTATGGTTCCGGAACTACCTCTTGGATCTAGGAGTGGTACCTAATTTGCCTAAGAGTATCATAATCTATTGTGATAACTCGGGTGCAGTGGCAAATTCTAAGGAACCAAGGACCCACAAGGCGACCAAACACATAGAGAGAAAGTACCACATCATACGAGAAATCGTAAACAGAGGAGATATGCTGGTTGAGAAGATTAATACCTTGGAGAACTTAGCTGACCCTTTCACGAAGAGCTTGCCGCAAAAGGCCTACGAGAAGCATGCTCGAGGAATGGGATTGCGGTTGATGCATAATTGGGAGAATAAGTGAAGTGATTGTTGTAATAGCTAGTATTTAGACACATTGTATACTAAAAGTTTGCTTAGTATAAGTGGGAGATTGTTGGATTTGTATACTGAAAGCAAGAACCTTTTATGCTTGTATACAATGATTCCTATGTTCACTGTTTTAATCTCCTATCTGATTGTGTTCATGATTGCATATGTATGTTCTCTATCTCTATATAAGTAGATTATATGGTGTGTTGTAGATCACAGAAGACCATATAATTGGAATAACCTTAAGAGATATAAAATGATCACAGCCGAGATGACTTTAGGACGAGTCATCGGTTTAGGCTGCGGTATAGATGGAAGTAGTTTGTCTTGACTACTTGTCTATACTGGTACGTCATAACGTATTGATAGGACCACAGTGAGATGCATTCTATCTGACTTAAGTGAAGAATCAAGATCTCGGTGACTTAATAAAATCTTAATACTAATAAGATTTCAGATATATATGTTAATTCGTGTATCACTTTGATTTACTATGAGTGAGAGTTATATAGTAACTTGAGTACTCTGTATCTTGGGTGATAGCGGTTAATATATGATATTTGATTATCTGTATTAGTACCCGTATCCGACATAGGATAATGACATCCCCTTAAGGAGCTCAATAAGGTTTATTGCGCTAAACCCTGCAGGTTGATTAAGTTCAGGCGCAATAATAAAGTTTGAGTGATACTTCTTAAGGATTACAAAGAGATTAATTAATTTAAGCTGTCAGAGCTCTAATTAATTAATGGATGTCAGATATTTTAAATACGGAGATTTAATGAGTCTAAATACAAGCCCCGACTCATCACCGGCAATAAAGGGGTAAGTCAATATTGGTTTCCTAGTGGAATGAACTAATATTAATAAATTAATTATGGTCTGAGCTGACCATGGATAATTAATTTATTTAAGGCCCATCTTTATTCCTTGTATCTGGTCCCTGGACTGGCCCAAAGTCTCCTAGCCCTAGTACAGGCAGAAGTCGCCTATCACAGAGAAAGAGGCGCCCCTCGCGTATTTTAATTATTTAAATACAACTGTCTGCTCTCAGGAAAAACACACACTAATTAATTAGGGTTTGAGAGAGCAGAGGAGGCGCCACACGTGAGGAACAGATTTCTGCCTAGGGACTTTCATAGATCGTTGTCCATCCAACGGTGAAAGCTGAGCGGGATACAGTTCAGAAGGTCAGAGCTAGAGTCATTCGATTCGATCATCGACAGTCTTTGCATACGCTTCACAAGTAAGTTTTCTAACACCAACGTGCAACAATTAAATTCATCGGAGCATGTTAAGATTAATCGTTGTATGATAAATTAATAATAATCCAAGAAACGATCATCGGGCAAACGGAGCATTAATTCAGTTTAATATTCCTTCACAATGCTCCCAAAGGATTCGTTTAGATTCGTCCATTAAGCCATGAATGTTCCAAACGAGAATATCCATAAAAATCAAGTGTGCTTCGTGGAGCGAGCATCTCTCGCTTCCACTTCAGCGGCCCAACTACCCGTGTCAATATTACTCATACATCTAGCGCTGGATGACATGCTTTTATCCACAATAAAATTCCGAAGATTGTGTCCGGACTCCAGAGTAGAATTTATCTTGTTCTTAATGATGTCCTCAGACATTTTATTCCCAGAAACAGTTAAGTGAGCAGAATCATTTTTCCTGAGACGCCCTTTGATATTAATAAATTATTATAAATTTACCATCTTATCCCGTAGTCATAACACCCAAAATGAACGCTATCTAATAACTCATCGCTTCTTCGTCGCCGTTGCTTATTCTTCATCGAACAGTCGGTGGGTGACTTAGTCATTGCCATCTCTCCCGTCTCTTACTGCTCTCTCACCGGTCTCCCTCGTTCCCTCGGTCTGACGGTTAACGATGAAGAATCGTCACCGCTGTGGCTTTGTTGTCAATCAAGCTGACCACTGTAGATCGCCTCTTTCATTATACTCGATTCACACAGAAACCCTTCTCATCGATCCCCTTTCTTGCCTTGGCCGAACAACAATGGTCTAAACACCACCAATAGTCCGATCAAACATGCAAAGGGCCGATCATAGCCTATTTTTCCAAATGAAGTAGCTTTAATTAGCATCATTCATGTATTCCATATTGGGATTCCAAGCAACACTACCGATACTAATTTGGCCATTTGAGTGAATTGATATGCACGAAGGCAGAAGGCAATTGAAAACCATATCGATTCCACATATATCTTTTATTACTTTTCCTTAGCCATCACACGATGTTCGACAAAAGAATCAAACAACCTGTAGAGTTGAGGCTGTAATGTTTTTTTTAAAACTTGAGCGTCACATCTGCCGCCGCAATGAGGAGGGATCTTCGAGCCGCAACATAACGTGTAACACATTGTGTGAATAATTGCGAGAATTGGATGTTATTAAAGATAGTTCTACTTTAGAGTGCTGGTAAAAAGAATCTAAGATTGACGTGGGTAAAAGAAAGTTTTTTGGAGTGATAAAGTATGGCTGAGAAATATGTTGTTCTACTTTTCTTTAAGTGTGGTGAGTTCAAGCAAAACGGGGCTACAAAAGCCGACGATAATTTTAAGGAGAGATTAAATGATTTAGGAATTGAATCTGATGGTCGTAGGGGTAAAATAGTAAAATTTATATTATTTTATTATGAGGCTATATTAAGTAAAATAGGGGCTATGAATAGAATCACCCTTAATATTTTTTATGAAGAAATGTTGCTTATTTCTAAACTTTCCAACTCAAATCATCTCACTCCGCTACTAATATTACTACTACTATTTATTTTGGGATGTCACTCTACCACTAGTATTACTACTATTATTAATAATAATATTTCCTTCCTTCACAAAAAAAATTTTCCGTCAATTTCCCCGGATCGACCATCCACATCGATTACTAGAAAAATGTTCTTTAATTTAATGTGGAGACCGACCGTGATCTTGCGCCAATAGAGAAATGAGAATTGGGATCTATTTGCTTTTATATATCAAAATTCATAATAATATTTTTCTATAAATAGTAACCACATTTGTTATATATCTACACAGACTACAATTTCATACTCTTCTTCACATATTTAATCAATTTTCATTTCTAAAATATCATCTTTCTCCATTTTACAATGAATTCCAGAAATTTTTTTCCCAAATTCTCAAAATTTCTCAAACTCCCAAAATTATTCTTCGAATCTTGAAAATATTGATAGCGAAGTCTAGCTAGATATATGAGGAATATAGCACAACTTCATAACAGGAAAGCTCACAATACTCTAAAAAATGACTTGATGACGCATATTTGGCAAAAGTTTTTCCGTGAAATTGAATGTGTAATTTTTTCAAAGATTTATTTGAAGTATAATTAGTTTGTTTGTAATTTCGCATTTCTATGTTATTAATTTAGTTTGTAATTTCTTGGTAATGAATATTTTTTGGAATTTTAGGATTTTTTGTTATAATTATAATTATTTATTTTATTTGTATTATATAATCCCTTCGTCCTGTTAGGCTTGTCCCATTTCTTTTGGGCATAATTATTAAGGAGAATATAATTAGTGTAGTAAAAGTGTGTAAAGGTGTGCTGTCATATTGTTTGTAGTGTAAAATTAATACTAAATATAGAAACAAGACAAGATCAATGGGACAACCCTAAAAGGAAATAGTACAAGATCAATGGGACGGATGGAGTATAATTCTTATGCTTAAAAACTACTATGATAATTATATAAAATGTTGTGGCTGGTGGTTGATGTAGTCATGGATAAATTTTTCAAAATGGGTGTGGTTAGGTTGGAATGAATATTGGTGTGGAATAGAGAAAAAAATCAATTGTATATTGAAGAGATTGAATGATTGAGTGGTTGGAGCGGTTGCTGATAATGATAGCCTAAGGGGAATGGACACAGATATTGAGAAAAATAAATTGTGTAGATGGTGAGTGGATAAGGTATCCTACAAATTAGAAAAAAGTGATGATAGTTAATGAATTATTTGTAAAAATGGTGGGTCCATTATTGACAATGTGCGTAAATATATGCATGGGAATTATAAGGGTGATAGTGAAGTTATTTCTAAAAATTGACTAAGAAGACGTTTCGTGGACAGATGAAAATGAAAAATTAGAAAGATGTTTGGTTGAATAATAATAATAATCCCTTCAATAATAATAATAATAATAATAATAATAATAATAATAATAATAATAATAATAATAATAATAATAATAATAATAATAATAATAATAATAAGAGACATCCATTTTAGAATTTGAAACCAACTAAATATTTATTTTCTAACTTTGAAGCATATTTTCATTTGTTCTTTTCAAATAGCTTTAGGAAAATTAAGTTTGGTGTGTGGTGAAAAAATACTTAATGTGATATAATGATAACACGTACATTAATAGAGGATTGTGATGTGATCTTTGGATCTCAACAAGTTTTTCCTGATTAAGTACTGTTGTTAATTACCTGACCTTAAATTGATCTTCTTTCTTTTTCTTTTCTTTTATTGTGGTGTTCTTAATTGACAAGTACAATTGTGACATTAACGAGAAAAATCAAATATAGCCATAAAATTTGTGGCAGTTAAATTTTTTGGACACATAATATTTTATTTGATCTTACTCGTTCATTCCACATACACATTGCAAAAATAGATAGCTTCAAATTTGCAACCATCCAAAATACACCACGATTTACTTGTCCTCTATTAATACAAAACAAAATTACGTGAAAGATGAGAATACTTATACATCAAACTTACGGATAAAATAAAAAATATAAAAATCAAAGGCCACGGTTACGACGCTTGGAAATGGTGGCAGGAGCCGGCGGCGAACAGCAACACAAATTTGCTGAATATCCAACGACGAGACCACCTTAGTTAGGGATCTCTCATTCAAATTTTTGGATGTTCGTATTGATGTGGAATAAGATAATCAATACATATTTCATCTTGATGAGCCTAAGCTCATCACCAAATATATCATGGGCCTTCGACCTGGCGGCTCAAGATCTCGAGAGGGACATATGTGATAAAATATATGATTGAATATTTTTATTCGGAAGAGTATAATGTTTTCAATTCCACATTTTGAATGAGATATGAATTAAGTGAAATTAGTTCAAATGATACAAATAATAAAAAGTATTGAAATATCCCAAAGTTTCAATCCATCAAAGTAAAACAAGATATTAGACTTATTATTTTTATGTATCATTCAAAACTAATATCCCTAGAGTAAACGCCCCGAAAAAGATACATATAAAAATTAATGAAGTCAGGAAATACCTGAAAGACCCTCAACGACAGACAAAGATGCCCCTGATGTTTTATAAATTCCCCAAGATTTATTAAATTCCACGACGAACTTTCGTATGAATAGTGCTATTTGGATAAAATATAGAGTTAATATATAGATATGACCACTTTCATATTGTAAAATTAAAATTTGTCCACTAAGATAAAAACTTTAAAATTTCGCCAGATTTTATGTAAAAGTACAATTTTACCCTTAACATAAAAAATAAAAAAATGGCCTCACACCCTCCCTCTCTCACGAGTCATTCTCTCCATCCTCTCTCTCTCTCTCTCTCTCTCTCTCTCTCCCGCGGTGGCCGACGAGAAACGCCGCCGTCTATCTCCATCGCCTTCATCTCCATCGACGCTGCTTTCATCTCCTGTTTCTCTCTCTCCTCTCTTTTTCTTTTCTCTTCTCTCTCTCCAGCGGCTGCGCGGCAGCGGCGTCGAGGACGTAGATCTCGCGGCTTGGCAGAAGTCGCCCGAGCGGAGGATGAGGCGGCGGTGGAGGAGATCCGGTCCTCTAAAATCGACAGCGTGGAGGAGATACATTCTCTTCCTCTATTCTCTCTCTCTCTCTCTGTGGTGGCCGGATTGCTCAAACGACAGTGATATATCAGTGATTTGTTCATCTCGATTCTCCACTTTTCTCTCCTCTGATGGCTCCGAAATCTCGCTCACCTTCTCCCAAAGAGCATGAAAGCTGCTTACTGTTAAGAAAACACACCAGAAATTGTTGGTACTTCAGTAGCTGCAGACGTTGGTGCTTCAGTAGCTGAAGAAGAAGACTAACTTTTTTTTATTTTGCTCTACTCCAGGATCTTTATGTTTAGTGATTTTTCAATTCAACCTAATTTGTTACATTTGTTCGACATTTGGAATTAATTCTGGTACTATTTACTGTGTTTTTTGTTTATTCACTACTGTATTGATGGGAATTTCCTAGATGGGATGTAGATTTGATTCTCTTGCTTGGACACAAGTTTTTTTTTGCGCAAATAATCGATATTGCATGCAACCTGTTTGATCGAAGTCCCCACTGAGATGTTCACAACCAGATTCACAATTTATTGTTCTTAAATTCAAAACTAGATCTATGAATTCACAACTTAATGTTCTTGAATTCACAACCAGCTCGATGAATTCACAATTTAATATTCTTGAATTCACAACCAATTCACAATTTAATATTCTTAAATTCACACCCAAATCTATGAATTCACAACTAAAACTCGAATTCACAACCAAAATAAATTCTAGTTTTAGTTGTGAATTCAAACTTTAAAAACTCCAACTCATAACTACTTGAATTCACAATTAAATTCTAGAAGATTCTGGCGAATTCTAGCAATGGAAGGATCTGGAATTATGTGGAATCAACCCCAAATCCGCTAGAGAACCATTATCAATCAAGTCAAATCAAAGATCAAGCTAATTATGGAAGTAAATCAGTGGCCAGATATGGTCTGCCGGCTAGGGTTTGACTGTTACCGAACTGCTATTTAAAGACCATCATGTGTGGGTGGCAGAGGGAGTTTTTACGCAACTCATAGACGAATTTTTACACTTGCACATCAGTTTTTAGTGCTCTTCTAGACTTAGACTTTTGTTAGTACACCAAGAAAACAATTTACTTTTAGTTCTTTTACATTTTTCGCATCAAATAATTTAGTTGCTTTTCGTATTTCAATTCCATTGTGACGAACAAAGCCAAGGTTGTTGCCTTAGGTACTTTTGATATTATGTATTTCGAATTTCTTTTCATTCATGTGTTCATTCTATTTCGCATTTATGTTTTTCATTATATGTGAGTAGTTCTTTTGGTAAGGTTAATGGGTGGAAATAATTGTTGTCGATATGTAGAACTATTATGAGGCATTTGTGTTTTCGGTTGAGTCTAGTAGTTCCAGATGGATCTGAGCCAAACCATGGACAGTAGGGGCCTAACGAGTGATCTCCGTTCGGTAAAAGGCTGTCCATGTCAAGCAAAGGCCAAGCATACTTGGGCGTGACAACCAGATGACCGAGTAGCTGCGCAACATCAACAAAAGATGTTGTAGATCCGGAAGGCGAGGAAAGGATTGATGGGATACACTGTCCTCCCTCGATCTTGGGCTTCTCTAGTGACCATCTATCAATTGTGACGTGGCATAAAGCCATGGTTATCGATCGAAGGAAGCACTATGCATCCGTAGGAGTATCACATGATTGGTTGGACGTAGTTCTGAAAATGAATAACCCATGATGGTATGCCTTCTGAAGGTGCGGAACCGTGAACTCAGGAGAGAAGGTTGGTGAGTAACAGGTATGACTACTATCTAAGGAGGAGTAAAGCACAGCCTTGTGACCGAGGAAAAACCGTGATCTTCAGACCAAGTGATTACAATGGACTCAACCATCCTAAGTTTGAAGTATGATCTCTTGAAACGCCCCAATGTCTTTGGGCCACGCTTTGAGATCATGTGGATCATGGACGAATCATCAGTATGGTTATGACCGATACAAATATCGACAACAGGTATGACCTAACCGAAAACCTTACCCCCTTTTATATTTTATCTTTGTTTAAGTTTACTTGTGCATATAAACAGGTTGAGACCGTAACAACTCAATTTGTGCACCTCAAGAGTAAAATGGTTCCTCACTCCTCGTGGGATCAACCCTAGCTTGCCGCTAAGACTAACCAGTCCAGTTGTTGGTATAGGAGCGTGTACTGCCCGTCTGGGGCATACACAAGTATTTTGCTCGCGCGCGTGTCAAGGACCTAAATCCTAATAAGATTTCAGCTGTATATATAAATTAGTGTATCACTTTGATTTACTATGGGTGAGAGTTACATATTAACATGAGTAGTATGTATCTTAGGTAATAGCAATTTATATATGACATTTGGTAATCTGTATTAGGTGACCGCATCCGGTATAGGATCATAACATCCTCTTAAGGAGCTCAAAAGGTTTATTGCACTAAACCTTGTAGGTTGATTAAGTTCAGGTGCAATATTAACGTTGAGTGGTACTACTTAAGGATCAATAAGAAATTAATTAATATAAGCTGTTATAAGTCTAAATACAAGCCCCGACTCATCATCGGCAATAAAAGAGTAAGTCAATATTGATTCTCTAGTGGAATGAATTAATATTTTTGAATTAATTATGATCTGGGCTGGTCATAAGAATTAATTCATTTGAGGCCCATCTTTATTCCTTGTATTTGATCTCTGGGCTGGCCCAAAGACTCCTCAGCCCAGTAGGAGAAAAATATCCCAACTCATAAGTTTGGCTCATATTCTGTATTTATAATTATATATACAATTAAGCTCTCAGAACATAACATACCAGACGTAATACGTAATTTCAGATTACAAAATTAGATTTTCTGGGAAAGGTGAGCGGCGCCTGTTGAGTTGAAGTTTTCTTCGGGGAATCTCCAAAACGTCGTCCATCCGACGTCGGGGATTGAGCGGGATACAGTCAAGAAGATTAGAGCTGGAGTCAGATTTTTGCAGAAAATCAACTTTTGGCAGTCTCAGAAGAATGACCATAACTTCCTCTACAGAACTACGATTAAGGCGAAATAGGCGGCCACGGAAAGCTCTTTTGAAGAGGAAGAAGTCGTATTTATGGTCAAAATAGAATTGGAGATTGTTTGTAGGGTCAAACAGTTCGTTGAAGTATTATATCCTGTTCAGCAATTAATTGATGAATTCTTAGGAATTCTTTAGGTATTTCTGAACTCCTTTGTGCAGTAATTAAATTAATAGGAGCATGCTAGGTTTAATTAATGTATGGTGAATTTAGATAATCCAAGAGACGATTCTCGGGCATATCGAGTATTAATTAACTTTAATATTCCTACATAATCAGATTATGAAGATGTCTCTGAGTACCAAGAGTGGTGATACGTACCCTTAGCATTCCATATCAGAATCTAGACACACATGATAAACAAAATCAGGTGGAACGAGTGGCAGAAAGCCCCTCACCAGAACATCTTCTAACCGTGATCGGGGAATTCGAGCGACAAACAGCAGGAGCTAAAGCATGTGTGGATGTCAAGTCCTTAGTCATAACACATCTCACTCAATATGCACTGCTCCATCATCAGTAATCTGAATATCTGTAGCATCAGATCATATCCCTCATCCTCATCCTTTTCACTCAACAGAGAAAACGAATTAACATGTTCAGCTTCCAGCACAAAGACTCCCTATCGACAAACATGAAGGTCGACCCTAGCTAGAAGGAATGGCCTCCCGGCAGTCCTGACTAGAATCCAAAATGGTAGATGCTCTAGCAGCACCATCACGAATCTGATCCTGGCGCCGTTCCTGTTGACGTCTAGGACCTCTCCCCTGGCGCTGAAACCCATCACTTTCCAGATGAAGAGCGTACATGTTCTTGAACAACAATACCCTGAGCAGTAGAGGTGTCCTGATCAACAGGCTGAGAAGAGGAGTGTGACACTGGCTGGGCCTGGGCCGGAGGGGCAGGAGCACGATGTAAGCGACTAAAATCCTTCTTTGGCAGAG
This sequence comes from Salvia miltiorrhiza, assembly GCF_028751815.1. Taxonomy (NCBI): domain Eukaryota; kingdom Viridiplantae; phylum Streptophyta; class Magnoliopsida; order Lamiales; family Lamiaceae; genus Salvia; species Salvia miltiorrhiza. The sequence goes on along the minus strand of NC_080389.1, from coordinate 34,010,138 downwards.
AAGGCCTCTTGCCAAAGGCATAGCAAGCAGCAGCTAAATGACCAAGGAACTTTCTGGACAACGTCCCACCCAGCCACATGCAACACAATCACACTAACAATCGGTCTAGAAATATCCATCTCAATGTAAATACGAGCAAAAGTGATGCGAGATTTAAATATCGTAGCATTATCAATCTAAATGGGATTACCTACCAGTTTTCCAACAGCATATAGAGCATTGATATCATATAAATGCAACGGTAAACAAGGGAAATTACACCACACAACCACAATATGAGTTTCAAAGAAAGAATTAAAATCAAGAGTCCGCTTAAAGACGCGCATCGCGCATCGGATGATGCTCAATAAACCACACAGGCATACCATTCGGGCCATTCAAAAGTTAAGCATAATCAGCAGAATCAGACAGTTCAATTAAAATATGCTTGGCATTTAAGAATTTCTACGACAAAGTACCACTTAATTTGATGTTACCAAGGGCTTTGGCGATGTGATGGAAAGCAGGAATAGAGTGTGAGAACTTATCAACCAGAGCGAGACCCATTGTCCCTGTCAAGAAATCATTATCCGAATTAGATATCAATAAAGATGGCTTTCTATTTGACATACCTTGAATTCCAATAGAACGAATATAGTCCGGCTGAAAACCATAGGAGTGTTTGTCCCAACAGGCTGACTGCCACGCAGCACATCATTAGCATAACGGCTGCCCAAACTCCGGCAACAGCAGTCCGTTCAGCGTGAGAAGCAGACTCAGGCATGGCCGCGGCTCCAAATCTGCTCGGCGCATGCTCGGTATCACCCAGTAGAGTTGATCGCATGCATGCATACCAGAATTAGGAAGTTGATAAAAAACATTGGGTGCCAGAGTCTTCGTAGAGGGAATGCTTGGCATGTGTTCAGTAAGATTAGTATGTAGTGATGGTAGAGAAGGGAACGGGTCTGGGGGTTGGAATTGGGCTGGGCCGTGTTACGGGGATTAGAGTAGGGCTGATTCAGAGTGGGGTGAGATTTAGGAGAAGTGTTACAATGTAAGTTGACGTCTCTGGTCGGGGGAAGAATTAATGGATTGAGAAGGGGCAGATTTAAATTAATGGATTGACAACGAAGCGCATCTTAGTTAGTAAGATGCTTCCCCTCTAACTAATCATGGGAAAAAATGGAGAACTATCTTATTTTAAAAAAAATTGGAAACTAGAATCAATTGTCCCAATTGGAGCTTGGGCCAAAACTGATGGGGAGGTTTAAGGGATTAGTATGCCCAACATTTAGAGTAGGAGAATTAGCTTGGTTATCAGGTTTTGGGCCGAGTTGAATTGGGAAGGTGGGGTCTTGGATAAGTCAATAGTTGCGGCCCAACATGCATGTCTTTAGGGCTAGTCACAGCTGCCAACGTCAAATATGAAGAATCACGTTTGGCGTGACAGTTTGAGAATGTCACATGAGACTCAACAATGTCACATGAGAGCGTGCCTTCACAGTATCGCTAACCTCTTCCTGCCAAATCTCCTTCATTTCATCTGTCGCAACCTCGAAAAACTTGGAAATAACAGAAGCTGAGGCTTCACGCGACTTGTTTTTTGCGTCCGCGGATTGGAGGAGAGTCCGCCGCCAAGGAGACGGAAAACAAGACTCTCGGATAAAGAAAAAAGAGCGACGACGAAAAAAGAAAACAAACAAAGAGGAGACTCAAGATTTCACGATCTAAAAAACCAAAAACTGAAAAATCAAAGAGTAAAACTAAAAATCACGCAACACACATGACGACTCTTGAGAGAAAAATCTATCGTGTGTTCACTTCCTCTAAAATGTACTCTAACGATTCAATGGTTAAAAATATAAAGCACGGTAAAATATTTTTGACTATGTTGTTGATTAATTTGTATCTCACTTAATTTCAGTCTTTCTTCATTCAAGGGGCGTTGCCCGACTTTCTATCTTATTATTCGGACTCAATAATGTTTTTCCCTTGTTTATTTTTATAATTTAATCTCACATCGATTATTATTATTCTTTGAAGATCGAATATGAGGTGTGACAGCTGACAATAAGACATTATTGTTATCATCATTTTAAATTGTATTTGCACTGCCTCTCTTCTTAGAAAGTTTAGAACTATTATTGCTCTTCAGGAGCATGTAATATTCAAATTAATTATTCCATAATTTTTCGTTACGAATAAATATATATCAACTAACATATGCACTTCAAGATCAAGCATGTAATATTTTTTAAGAATATTAATTGTGCAACTTTGGGGGCAACATTAATACGAATCAAATAGAAAAACTAATTAAATAATTAAATGAAATACTAACTAATAATTAAGGAATACCGAAATAAAGCTTTAAGTAAAAATGCAATCTCAATATTTTAATATTCTTCTGGAATATTAACTTTATCTCATGTATTCACCGGGAACACATCATATTTAACATAAAGAGATATCATTGTTTCATCAATAACGTCAACGATTTAATTTTCAATAATCTTCCAGATTATTAAGAATTATATATAAATCCATGTTTCTTCGGAAAACTAATGAAAAATATATTAATTTCTATAAAAACTATATTAACAAAATATATAATTAATCAATATAAAAAAAAATTAGTGGTAACAGTTCACAATATTCAGACTAATCTATACATAGTCGTAGAAATCCGCATGATCAGATTGGTTAACACAATATAATTACCTATAAAAAGCGTTGATTCATACATATTCAGATTAAATCACAAAGTATTCTTCAAACCACGTTTACCCATCAATAGAGCACTAATTCGTTATTTGTAAATTTTAAATACAAAATAGACTGAGATCAAGAGCATGGTACCATTGCTCAAAATCACGCATCAGGTAGCTTACCTTTTTTAGGAGACCTAACAGATCAACTATTGAGAGACCATTCTTGAGATTCACCGGCCACGATTATATTGTATGCCAATAGCAGATTACTAACAATTGAGAAATAGGGAAAATGCGTTTTTGTTATTCATCCTTCACGAAGCGAGGGTTTTCTGTTCCCCACTTTGGATATATATTCTTTGATCTTTATTTTCCTCTTTTTTCGATTTCAATAATTTTGGGCCATCAACATTGAAAATAGAATAATCATAACACCAACAATAACGTAGAATAATGGTGCTTCTAACGTGTTATAAAGTAAAGGGAAATTAGAGAGTAGAAGAGAACAGAAGAGAATAAGAATATGCATAGGCATATTATTGTGAGGACTAGAGGACTAAATGCCTCTATTTGTAGGGAGATACAAAGCTATGGTTTAAGGTTTGATCATCTATACTAAGAATGATATATGTATATATATTTACAACAGTTTTCTATAGTTTGTATTTATAGTATCACTAGAAGAAAATACGGCTCTAACAATCGAATTTTGATCGCAAATGACAAAAAACGGTCGTTATCTTGCTTAACGACCGAATCAACGACCGTCTGGTGTCGTCATTATTTGTATTGTCATTCCCGGTTCCAATGATCTTTTTTTTCAGTCGTTAATATTAATGACCATTTTTTTAAAAACAACAACTGATTTTCGGTCTTTAAAATGATGGATTTCGTCGGCTCTCTGTGATAGTTGAAAAATACAACTATCGTGTTGACGGTCGTTAGGTAATGACCCTCTGAGTTCGGTCGTTGGGTGATCTTGATAATTAGCGATCTTCCGCTTACGGTCGTTAGTTAACGACCGACTATTCGGTCGTTGAATTATTAAATAAATATAATTATTTATTAGATAACGACAGTTTAATTCGATCGTTAATTTTTTTTCCTGGTTTGTATAACAAAAATAAGTGACGCGATATTTATTATACATTAACACTGAAAATCCAAAATGCATAAAAGTAGGAAATATGTCCGAAGTTTAGAGCTCCATAATAAAAGTATTCAAAGTTATGTGATAGTGTTTAAATAAAACGAGCTACTTAGAGGTTAGGGTGAGACTGATCAGAGGCATCAGAGGAGAAAGGTCGATATATCTACATAAATTTACAACCAAAGAGAACGCACCCGAAATGGTTAATGTATCATATTTTATTTGGTAAATTCTAATCCTCTTCATTAGTTTTGTTTGTTTCTATGCAATTTTTATTGATTTTCAAAGTTTAAGTCCTGTCAACGGAAGAGGAGATAGGCTCCATGTTAAGGCTAATGATTAGTTTTACACAAGCTCAATTCTCAACCTATAAGGGTAAAACCTTAAAACAAGTTCTGAATATTTCAGCTTTACGTGTGTTGCATTTACCTTTTCAATATATTATGACTGATAAAAGTTGAGATTAAATTTTTGTTGGACTCGTTTAACAGTTTAATATAGGTTTAAGAATCAGCTCTGGATGAGCTCAATCGCAAAGGAGTAAATGCAATCTTAATTCCGAGTGACCACAATTCTCAAAACACAAACGGAAAAAACAACTCCGAGTGAACAGTGTCAGGTAAATGTAGCGGTGCTTGAGCTATCCCTACTTTTATATTTCGATATTGATTATATTGTGAAATGAGTTTTTCTCGGTTGATTACACGGTATCTACTTCGTTGAGCTCTTCTAGCTCAGCTCTTCCACGAGCTCTTCGCTCAACTCTTCTCCGCTGAGCTCTTCTCGCTCAGCTCTTCCGTTGAGCTCTTAGCTCAACTCTATCTTACTGAGCTCTTGTAGGTCAGCTCTTCCCTTGAGCTCTTCGCTCAACCCTACTTTACTGAGCTTTTCTTACTCAGCTCTTCCGTTGAGCTCTTCGTTCAACTCTACTTTACTGAGCTCTTCTAGCTCAGCTCTTCCTTTGAGCTCCTCGCTCAACTCCATTTTACTATGGATCGAATACTTAACCAAATGCAAATATGAGATAATTTTGAACAAATCTTAAGTTCGATAAAATCAAGACATGAACGAATAACTAAAAGCATCTCTGCTTGAGCTATGCATTATTGTATCTCGCTTGTCATTTTTAGAATGGAAAATATCATCTTTGCTATCTTGTGCAGGGGTGGAATAAATCAACATTACTTTTCTAGTCTGCTGGACATGCATATCATATCTCCACCAGACTAGGGGGAGTGGTTGATCATGATGGAATTAGGGATTCTCGTTCTTCTAAATTAAAGAAAGGCTCAAATAAGATACATTAAGCCCACCTAAGGCCCAAATATAAGCCATACATAAATCAAATATTTTGTTATATTCTTATTATTGTGATATCATCGCAGGTTTAAGAGCCACGCAGGGAAGATCTGAATCAAGTATGAATCCGAGCCTGGCAGAGCTGCAAGGGGAAATAAGACAGATTTGAAGATGCAAGTCCAAGCTAAAGAACTAACAAAGATATGAGGCAGATTTAAAGACTATTGTCAAATCTGAAAGTTATAAGATATATGTATTTTTAATTCTTTTATCTAGATTAAATATTCATTTTCCTTTTTGAGTGTTTTCCCCACGGGATTTCATCTGACAGATTTTAACAGGATTTGGGCCAAGAGCCCTACAACATTAATGGGCCCTTGATATTAGGGCTTAGCAAGGTTTAGAAGGTAGCTTATAAATAGAGAAGAATATTCAAATGTAAACACATTAACTATTCTTCATTCAAAAAAGGAAACATCAAATTAGAAACTATTCCTCTTCAAGCTTTCCAATTTCCTTCTTGTTTTTGGGTTCGATTCTTTACCAAACTCAGCAATCCCCAATTAATATTTTAATATACTTCAATTTTAATTCATTATTAAATAATAATTATGGACATATTAAAAAGATTATTTATATATTTTCGTTTTCAATGATTTTTTTTATTTTAATTTTTTTGTATAAATTTGAATCAGTCTATATAATTGGGATTAAAGGAGTAATTGGTCAGTAAATAAGAGTTAAAGTGCTATTGGAAACAGACAATTTGGCAATGGGCAATCTAGCTAGGTGCCTTGGCAGAATTATGTTTTCTAATTTTTCATGATTAATTTAATAAGTAGGTATTTTTAAATTACCTTTCAATAGAGTCTGAAAAGGTTAATTAAGTTTTATTCAATAATCACAATCATTTAATTAGCCGTCCGGAGTTGGAGTACTTACATTAGACCTATAGTTGCATAATTGAGTTGAGTATTGATAATAATTCAATAAAATGTAGAATTACGAATTAAATGAAATCTACTCCATAGAGTAATTACCCACAATTTGTTTGTTCAATTGTTTGAAAGAACTTGTATTATATTTTAGCCTTTTTTTTAGCTATTTAACTTTTCAAGTTTTAATGAGAATTTTTATACTCCGTTCGTTCATAAAAAATAGTCCATTTTTGCTATTTTGAGATGTCCACAAAAATTATTTTTTTTTAAAATCTATTTATCATATAGTGGGTCATATTCTCCACTCACAATACAATTAATTATCATTATTAACTCAACATTTTAAATGGAACTCTTTCTCCATTTACAATAAACAAAACCATTTTCATTAAAAATCTGTGCTGTTTCCTTCTAGGATTATTTTTATGGACGAAAGAAGTACATAAAAAAAGAAAATATATATAGGGAAGAGCTACCGTGAAAACACTTCTTAAAATAAAAATAAAAATAAAAATGTTTTCCAATATACGAATTTTATGTAGAACACGTATGAATTCAACGAACAGGGTTACAAATCAACCGTAAATCTTGATGAGCAAAGGGTTGAAAATTATAGTATATATTTTATATTTTAAGAAGTGTTTTTATTTTAGCCATCATCTATATACACTACAAAAAAACATAGGATTACCGGCGGCGTTTGCCGTCGGTAATGGCGAGGCGGCCGCTGGAAAATGAACTACCGGCGGCATTACCGGCGGTAGGTACCGCCGTTATAATTCGTCGGTGAACGGCGGAGACCTGCCGACACATTACCGGCGGCATAATTACCGGCGGCGTTTTTGCCGCCGGCAATATTCACCGGACGGCGGCGGTGATAATCTGCCGGAGACTATTTCGTTACCGGCGGCATTATGCCGCGGGTAATTTTTTTTTGAAATTTAATTAATTAATTAATTAATTTTATTTATTTATTTATTATTTTTTATTTATTTATTTATTTCATAAGTTAGACGAACTTCCCAGTCGGTCACCCATCTTAGTTGTGCTCTAAGTCAAGCACACTTAACTTTGAAGTTCCTTTGGAATGGTCACCAGTACAGAACACTCGTATTATTGATATATATATATATATATATAGTAACTATTAATTCATTTAAAGTCTAATTCAATATACAAAATCATATATTCATAACCTTATATTATATCGAGATGGTATCCATGAGATGCTGTTAATTACGGATCGAACTCGTTTTTGTCTTTATTTTTATGTCGCAAAAGTATTTATTTATTAATTTATTATTATTATTATTATTATTATTTTTATCAATCTAGTTTATACACCATAAGTATTTTAATTTGATAATTGTATTTTGAATTTATTTCCATACGTCCTTATTTTTATAAAAAAACGAGGGAGATAATTTGTTACTATAAGATAAGTAATTTGAATTTATTTTCATTCGTCGTTATTTTGAATTTATTACTTTGTTACGAAGTAATTGTAATGTTGTTTGAAAACATGAAATTAATATAACATAAATGTAAAAAGAAAGTGCAAGTGTAATTTTGTTCCTAAGTTCAAACAAATAGTTCCAAAACATGAATTAAATAGTCCAAAACATGAAATTAATAGTTCCAAAACATGAAGTGCTGCTCAAGGTAGCTGACCCGACCGCCTCATGAACTCCTCGAATTGAGCCATACGCTGCTCGAGGGCCTCACGTTCCGCTCGAGAAGCCTCTTGTTCGGCCTCACGTGCTGCTTGTTCGGCCTGAAGGCGCTCTTCCAGCGTGGAGATCCGTGTCTCATACAGCTGCTGAGACATCATGGAAGTGCCTGTGCTTTGAGAAGACCCCCTACTAACTTGGTTCCTACCGGCACTTCCAGTGCCGTAGAGCCGGGACCTATCGGGCCGTACGACCTCCAAGTAGATCTCAGGCAGCCGGTCCTCTCGCCCAGTCTCAACAGCAATGCGACGAATCTCCGCCTAATTCAGACATAACAATTGAAAATTGTATTAAAATAAATACAATTCACTATGAATTACTAACATTTGATTAAACTTAAACGCTTACATCTAGTCTCTCATCCCTCGGTGACATAAAAGTTCCATCCTCGCGCATGTGGAGGCGGAGAAAGGTGCTATAGTTCTGTGCAGCCGGGGGGAGTCCAGTCTCCAAGCTCTGTCCATGCATGCATATAAGATAAATAAGTTATTATTTGCGATATTATATATATGTATATATATATATATATATATATATTATTTATGAATTTATTTGATAATTACTAACCAGACTCTGCTGCAGGATACGAGTGGACTGAGACCCTCTCACGTGCCTACTGATCCTTGTACCGGGTCCATCGGGCTCAGACATCCGGTTCGCACATGCTCGCTGGGAAACGGCCTGAACAGCCTCCTGACTCCAGTATGCCTGGAGTCCTGTCCAGAATTCGGCAGACATCCAGAGGGGTCTATCCATCTCCCGACCTTCATCGGTACTAGCCCTGAGCTTCGTCTTGTAGTCGCTCATCATGTCACTGTACCTCTTGTTGGCTTTCTGTTCCCACATGCCCCTAACCTCAAGCTCGTCCTCAGGCGACTAAGCAAACTCTTTCTGTTGAAAGAAATAGTTAACTTAATATATAACATTTTACAATAGATAATGATAAATTTATATGCACTATAAATTCAATCGTACCCGTAATTCGTCAAAGTACAAATCCTTCACAGCCGGGGGAGTCAACCTCTAAGTGTACCCGCCTGGGTTATCCACCCTCTTAAATGCTTTAGTGCAGGCTTTGGCCATGCCCACTGGCTCCATCAAAGCACTGTGTAAAACTAATTTAAGGATTTGTTTGCTATACGGAAAATAATGATTTAAATTAAAATACTAACTCATTAGGCATCCTCTGAAAGACAATCCTCCCATGTGCTTCCCTAGTCGAGCTGGCCCTGATGGTGGCAGCTGTAGGGCCGCTGGGCCTTCTAGCCCGTGAACTACTAGACGCCTGGGGAGTCTCAGGAGTCGCAGAAATCCCTGTACCGGACCGATCAGATGTGTCATTAGTCGGCTGCTCATCTCGATCAGACCGACCGGATTGACCAAACGAAAATAAACTTCTACGATGAGACTTGTTACCTGTTTCAAATTGATTTATATAAGCATTGACACACATAAAATATCATGAATTACTTGAATCTAACGAAATTTCGACAGCATAACCCCCACTATCCATCAACCAAACAAACAAATACATTGTCAAATACTGGGTACAAACAAATACATTATCAAATAACAGTTAGAAATACAATTATGTCTATCGTCAATATGTTCCCTAACCAACACTACTGTTACCTTCACTATCGTCGTCATCAGATGTCAACGGTTGATCATCGTCTTCTGGTTCATCGTCATCTTCAATGTCGACGATTCCACCGAGGGGATGAAGAAGAAGTGGCTGGTCAATGTCTATAGTTGTGTGGGTAGACATAATAGTAACAACCCTCTTCTTGGAATGGTTGATCTAATGTTGAATTAGATGCGTCAGTAGAGACCTGAACCTTTGATCTTGCGTTGACCTTGCAATTATTAACACAACAATCGATCTTTTCCACGGGCAAACCCAAACCGCGCAGATTTCTCTTCGTACTATAGAAGTCTTCTGGACAGTTGTTATCCTTCGGTAAAGCATTTCGAAACATCGAAGACAACTGATTGTAAGTTCTCTCTGACATGTGACTTTCAGCCTTTATGCTCATGAATTGAGTCATCCAGGATAACTGTGAGTAAGTGTCACAGGATGGGTACAATGGATTATCGGCCGCGTTCAACATGTCGTAAATCTGTTGAGCGTCAGGATTGGGCGGCTCCTCCAGATTTGAAACATCTTGATAATTACTAGATCCAGCATGATCATGCACCATCCTTTCGTAGTTATTGTATGACCCATCATCCTCATCCATTACTTGGTAATTACTAGGTCCAGCATGTTCTGTCGCCATACACATTGGTGCTTTCCCGTGATAAACCCAAGTTGTGTAATTGTGGACAAATCCACGCCTTGTAACATGTTTTCTGACTGTACGTACAGATAAAAAGGCTTCATTGTTACACTTCTTACACGGGCACCTAATATTACCTACTCCATCTGTATACGCCGTTTGATTTATCGCATAATCAAGGAAACTCTCCAGCCCCGTTTCAAATGCAGAATGATCATTGTATCTCACATACATCCACATGCGATTATCACTCATTCTTGCAAATTCTAATTGAAAAAAATAAATAAAATATCATAAATTACTTTAATCAAACAAAATTTCGACAGCATAACCCCACTATCCTAACTACCAAGTGCTCGACTCTACTAGCAGCTATAGTGACCATGGTGGTTCTAATTTACTAAGCCTATACTAGGTCTACCCGGCCCCCCAATGTCGAAGCAATAATACAATACATATAAAGCAATAAAAAATAAAGTAATAAAATTTAAAACAATCATTTGTTGGGAGAAGATCCTTAAGAAATAATCAATTTATATCCCAAATGGAGAAGATCCTTAAGAAATTGATTAAATCTATCCCACAATATATAATATCATATCATTTCATGATAAACACATACTAGCATACTTAAAATTCAATTAATCATACTTCATTTAACAAAATTATTTAACGTAAATAAATCTCTAACAAATTCATACTTAAAATTAATCATGCTTTATAATTAATCAAACATTAATTTAAAATTAATCAAACTCCAACAAATTATTAATTAGATTGTAAAAAAAATTTAAAATTAATTTAACTAATTAAAATTAATCATACTTCACATATTATAAATTAATTAAAATTAATCAAATTAACATTAATTAGATTCTAACAAAATAATATTAAAAAACAAATTTAAAATTAATTAATCAAACTTCAAATATTATAAATTAATTAAAATTAATCTAATTAATATTAATTTTAATCTAACAAAATAATTAATAAATAAATCAAATAACGAGAACGAAAGCGTACGGTAGTGGTCGGCGGCGGAGCGGTGGCGATGGCGGTGTCGGCAGCGGCGCGGCGTCGTTCAACTGAAATGTTAAAGAAATAAAATGAGATGTGAAAGTGAGAGATAAAGAGAAAGAGAGGGAAATAATACCTGCAGGGGTGGCTGGCCGGCGGCGGTGGACTGACGGCGGCGGTGGCTCGGCGGCGGCGGCTGGGGGTCGGCGAGGCGGCGACTGGGGGTGGGGAGGCGCGGCAGGGAGGGGGGGGGGGTTTGAGGGGAAGTCTGCGTGAAAAGGGGATCTGGACGATTATTTAATTTCACAATTACCGGCGGCAAAATGCCGCCGGTAATCTGCATTGTATATAAATTTAAAGTTAAATTAAATTATTTTATAAATACCGGCGGCGAGCCGCTGGTAATTAGCGGCGGCGACAATGCCGCCGGTAAAAAAAACGACCCGCCTTGTTTTGCCGTCGTTGGGCCGCCGGTAATTACCGGCGGAAAGTTCGCCGTCGGTAATTTCGCCGGTATTCCAGCATTTTTTTGTAGTGATATATATATATATATATATATATATATATATATATATATATATATATAAGGAAGAGTTCAATGGAGACAACTTCCCTATATAGAGAATGAAGACCAAATCAGAGGCGCCATTGATCTTACCAAAATCAATGAATCAGATTCATCTGAATTCTTCAAGTTTAGAAAATCCCGTAAATTCCTCATTTTTCAATTCTGGGAACCGACGAACATTATTATGAACTTACGAACATAAGTATGTTTATTTGTATGTTCATTTGTTTTTATAAGAACATATTGACGAACATTATCATTTGTTTTTTATACGAACACATCGACGAACATTAGTATGTTCGCAAGTTCATAATAATGTTCATTGGTTCCCAGAATTGAAAAATGAGAAATTTATGGGATTTCCTAAACTTGAAGAATTCGAATTAATCTGATTCATTGATTTTGGTAAGATCAATGGCTCTGATTTGGTCTCTATTCTCTATATAGGGAAGTGGTCTCCATTGAAGTTGACCCTATATATATATATATATATATATATATATATATATATATATATATACAATAGGGGAGAGTTCAATAGAAACAAAAATATAGGCGGAGTGTAGAGTCTTAATCTCAACCGTTGATCTTATCTAATCTAACGGTTGATCTTATCTAATCTAACGGTCAGCGTTCGTTCGTTCAACGTTCAACGCGGAATTGTGTTGAACATGAATAGGGTTCGAATCCCTCAGCCACCAAAAGTTCAACAAATTATTTGTACGTTCAACAACATTTACTGCCATGTTCAATGCATGTTCGATGTTTCTGATGTTCTTGTATAAGCTCTGTTTCTGTAGAATTCGACCCTATATATATATATATATGTATATATATATATAGGCCAAGGTTCAATGAAGAAGGCCTAAATGTAAGAAAGAAGAGAGAAGTAATCTCATCCATTGATCTTGTCTAATCTAACGGACATGATTTATTCACGTCATGTTCAACGAATTTTTTCTTTGAACATATGGGGGTTCGAAACCCAGAACCTCCAAAAATATTGTATATGTTCACGAATGTTCAACGAAAAAATCCGTTGAACATGGCGTGAATAAATCATATCCGTTAGATTAGATAAGATCAACAGATGAGATTACTTCTCTCTTCTTTCTTACATTTAGGCCTTTTTCATTGAACCTAACCCTATATATATATATATATATATATATATATATAGAGAGAGAGAGAGAGAGAGAGAAGGGTTCAACAGAGAAGCTAAATATTGTGGAGAATAGAGAATTCTTAAAATAAAAACGAACAAATCTATAATTTTAATGAACAGATCAATGTACCACATGAACAGCAATTTGCTGAGGGTTCGAATCCTGCTGGTGGCGAGTTTCATTACTTATGTTGATCTGTTCGTAAAATGAATAGATTTGTTCATAAGGAATAAAAAGATAATTCTCTATTGAACCCAACCCTATATATATATATATATATATATATATATATATATATATATATATGGTGTGGTTCTAGAGAGAACTATATTATTTGTGAGAACGAGAGAACCATCAAATCTAATGCATCCACTGTAAAAAATAATGCATTCGCTGTTAAAATTAATGCACTAAAAAAATAAAAATAAAAATGCTCCCTTCAGGATTCGAACCCAGGATCTGCATTCATCTAACAAGATGATGCATCCACCGTAGATCTTGATGATCGAATGGCTGAAAATGGTTCTCCGGTCTTCTTTTATTTATGATTCTTTCTTGAACCTCTCCCTAAATATATATATATATATATATATATATATATATATATATATATATATATATATATATATATATATATAGGGAGACATCAAATGAGAATGGACAAATGTGGTGAGAATGAAGATTGATTGCATAGATAAAATTTTTGCTCCCTCCAAGATTTGAACCCATATAAAAATTTTATGTAGTATTATACTACAACTTATGCAACACTATATACTGGCTTATGCAATCATTCTCATTTCTCATGAAAGATAGTATTGCCAGTATAACTCAACTTTATATATATATATATATATATATATATATATATATATATATAGGGTTAGCTTCTATAGAAAAAAACCCTTAAGATTAAGAAGTAAGAATGAATCTCACTCCTTGATTTACTAAGATCAAACGGATCATAAAAAATGGACGAAATCTATTCTTTGATTAAATCATGCGCTGGATTTGAATTTTTTAATTGAAAAGGTTATATCCGTCATTACATTTTCGGTATGATCAAGGTAAGTTTCATCAGATCCTCATTTTATCGCAACTGCCTTATAAATGGTGATCATATAAGGATTTCAACAAATTTTAATCTTTACATTTGTAAGGGTATTTTTGCTTTGTATTTTTTGGTTTCATCACATCGTCTGCAGTTAGGCGAACATGGTAGCTTGAAGGATACATGGTTGGAAACTGAGAAATCTGCAGATGTGAGTATGAATTTTAAATGAAAGTTCATTAAATTATATTGATGGTTCAAAGCATTAAGCATGAACATGCAATACAAAATGACAATTCTGGAATTATAGATCAAAAAGAATTTTGTACCTTGGAACAAGTCGGGTAGAACCATAATTCTTATTAGTCTATTAAGATTATTGTTTTATGATACAACGTTCAATAAACTGAATCAATAAGTTCGTTGCAGATTGTTATGTTGTTCGCCGAGTGATTTTTCGGTCGTCGTTTCTCTATGGTGTTCGGCCATGAAGACTCTCGGCTTAGCCGTCTGTGTGCGTGGAATAATGGACTACACAATGGTGGTTTCCCGACTCTCCGTTACAGTAGGGAGAGAGAGAAACAGAGGCCGTAAAATCGACCGATTGCTACGTCGGGAATTCGACGTTGGTTGCCGAAGGATGTTGCGGCCGTTGGTTGGGGAGATGGAGAGAGTATTTCGACTTTTCGATTCGTGATAGTGGTAGTCTGAAGATGAAGGAACAACTACATGTTGACGGCTCACGGCCTAGTTGCCGGTCGGTGCAGAAACGAGCCGGTGAAGGAAGCACACTTAAGCTCTTGTTTGATTTTCAAAAAAAAGGAAGGGAGGTGTTCCCATCGTTTTTCTTTTACAATATGTCGAATTCATAATATAATATGCTGAACTTCTGCATTTAAACAATCCAAGTTCATACAGTAGTGTCAAAGTTCAACAAAATATGAATTCATGTTCGGCAAAATTGATATCGATATATTAAAAACTCCAATGTGAAAAACATATATTATGAGACTAACAGTGATTTCCCATTTACTTTATAAAAGTCAATTTAGTATAATTAACAATGTTTTAATAAGTAACGAACTCAAATATCATATTAGAGATAAAAAAAAATGCGTTGTCTGTTCATTCAAGTTAGTAATTCATGTAAGTTCATTATAATTTTAAAGATGTTCATTAGAATACGTTGTCTGTTCATTATATCTAACTGAATATTTCTATAATATTAGTTGACATTAAACAACGTAACCGGTGATTATAAGGAATCACCAACAGCGAAGTAAGGATATGTAATTCAAATATGAACCATAAAATAGTTTTTGTATATATTACGTTTACAGTTAGTTTCTAAAATCTAGAAAAATAAGTTCAATAAATATTAATTATTCATTACAGTATTGGCTAAATTCAACAAAACATGAACCAAGTTCGACGAAACTGAAATATAATTTTAATATTATATAATATAATTAAGTAAATTTAAAAAAAAATCCTTCACACCAACCCACTGCCACCATCCCCACCGCCCAATTCCTTTTCTAATCGGCGCTTTTGGATAGAAACTCAAATCAAATCAATACATTTATTTCTAGTGACTTAATTAAATATGGTTAATATATATGTTAAAATAATAAAGATTTGACTTAACTTAAATATAGCATACAATCGTTAGAATATCCAATCAGTTTTACGGTTATAACCTTTTAGTTAAAATAATTCGCATGAAATCAGCTAAAATGATAGCCGTTAGATTACATGAAATAGATGGTTAGGATTGCGTCTCACTTCTCACTACATTTATACCTTTTCAATTGAACCTTTGCCTATATATATATATAGGGGCGCGCTCCAGTGAGACCCACTATTTTTCGTGTAACATGAGTACAATGAATAAGACATATGATACTAATAAACAAAACGTATATCTAATGAACAAGATGTATATACTGATGAAAAATAAAATTTAAAAAATTCGTAATGAATAAGACATATATACTGATGAACAGAGCCGTATATACTGATGAACAATGCAGTGTATACTGATGAATAACAAAATTTAAAATATTCTGCTCCCTCCAGGATTCGAACCCTGCGAAAAAAAATCACCCTCCATATACAATATCAACCATAGGATTGATGAAATAAACGCACCAGATCGTGTCCTAAATCTCACTAAAATTAGGGGGTCTCATTGGAGCGGCCCCCTATATATATATATATAGGGTTGGGATCTATGAAGAAGTAACTATATTTTGTTCTGAATAAGTCAATAAATTTACCAAATAAATCACGCGACCGCACGAATAGTTATTTTACTGAATAAACACGTACATTTTTCGTTCATACGCTCGCGTGATTTATTCAGTAAATGTATTGAGTTATTCAGCATTCGTTGTTTCCTTCTACATTTAGCATTCTTTATTGATCCATTCCCTATATATATATATATATATTATAGAGAGGTTCAAGAAGGAACCACTAAATAAAAGAAAAAAGGAGAATTATTTTTAGCCATTCGATCATCAAGATCTACAGTGGATGCATCATCTTGTTGGATGAATGCAGATTTTTTTTTATTTTTTGAATGCATTAATTTTAACAGCGAATGTATTAATTTTTACAACGGATGCATTAGATTTGATGGTTCTCACATTCTGACTAATAATACAATTCTCTCTAGAACCACATCCATATATATCACTACAAAATATGCGGAATTAGCGATGGATTAACTATGAAAAATAAAACAGTCATTGAAGATAGCGCATTATTGATTAATTAATCCATCCCAACTTCCAACTACAAATTCGACCAATTATCAAACGAATAACTACAAAATGTTGCATCATATATATAGCATGCCAACCCAAAACACAGAATCAATGTACAACACAAGCTAACCACACCTTTTTCTATCCCCCATTTTGCAGTAAACCAGAATGCTGAAGTCAGTTTGCATGGTGGTAGCCGCCGCAATGCTGGTGGTGAATGTGGTGGTGCCGCCTGCTGCGGCGGCGATGGGCTGCGGCACGGTGGTGTCGTACCTAAATTCGTGCATCCCATATGTTACTGACAGGGGCCCTCTGGGTGGTTGTTGTAATGGGGTTGAAGCACTTTACGCCGCCGCCGACACGGCGGCGGACCGGCAGAGTATTTGCAACTGCTTGCAGTCTGTGGCGTCGTCGTACACAGCCGTCAACTTCGGCAAGGCCGCCGAACTCCCCGCCCGATGTGGAGTCAACATTCCCTACAAGATCAGCCCTTCTACTGACTGTGCAAAGTTAGTATGACCTGTTCTCATTCACAGAATTGAGAGCAAAAATCAAGAAACTTCTACATAGACGTAACGTTGATTCCTTCTTTTAAAATAGAGAATCAACTCTCCGACTCTTTATGATCTCTCTATAATAGTATTAGTTTTAATTGAACTTTTGATTTTGTACATTATATCTAAAAGCTAATGTTGCATTTATTATTGTGGCAGGGTGCAGTGAGTTTAATCGACTGAAAGACTGCACAAAAAGCAAATGAAGCATTTGGGGCATGTGGTTCTCAATCTAATTATGATTGGATTTCTCTTTCACTCCTAATTAATCTTTGTATCAGCATCTGTTAGTTTAATTATTACTCTATAATGTATGTTAACTTCTGTTTTCTTTGTATTTGCTTAGTCGAATATTTCCTGTTTATTAGGAGCAGTGACAAATTCCACCGCCATGCAAATGTAAAATACATATAAGATGCATATAACGTTGACAAATAACGCCAACAAGCAAGGGAAATAAAAAAGAGTGAGGTCTAGCGTTCAAACTTCACCGTCCCTTCTCCCAAAGTCAAAAAAGAGCGATGGTCTAGAGTAACAAGTTACAATTCTAAAACAGATTTGTAACAGATTTGTAATATATCTTCTTCCTGAAAAAAATGTGGGAGAGTGTGGAATTTATAATTATAAGAAAACATATTCATCAAGATAATTTATTAAAATTTTATATATAAATTCAAAAAAACATTTTTGTACATATAAATTTAAAAGTGGGCTTTTGTGCAATTTGTTTTGAAAGAAAAGAAGACAATTTTGAACATTCTAGAATTTAACAGAGTAATATTTGAACGACAACTAAAATTCAAATATTTTATTGAATTTTTCTAAGTTCATTTATGAATACTCGTCAAAATTAATGTATTTTACAATTGTCCCACAAATCAAACACTTGTATAGTTGCATATATACTTTTGCAAGGATGAATATGCAATTATGTTTTCGGCAAAATTTCCAACTTACTTTTATCATCTATATATAGATGAAACACCAGTTTTTATTCCGGCCAATTTTTCTCTTTCCTTCCATTATACATTTTTTCCACATTTTCTCTCTCCTCTCTCTATCACACGTTTTGTTTTTTTCACTATTTTTTTCATACAATTTCTCTCTCTTCTACTCTCTCTTTCATACTTGAGTGATTTTCTTAAAAAAAAATTAAAATTGATATATGAAAAGATATTTTATGTGTATCTTAAAATAAAGATAATGACAAGATCTTTAATTTGGTATAAAAATCATAAAATATGAATTTGAAACAAATAAGTTATTATAATTAAAAAATTTATGATAATTATTTTTCTCTCTCTTCTTTCTTTTTCTCTATTCTTTTATATTTTTATCTCTTCCTTTTTTGCACTATTATTATTGTTGTTATTATATCGTAATTGTTTTATTGTAATTTAATAATTGTTGTTATTATATATATATTTTTTCTCTCTCTCTCTTTACTACAAAAAATCTTTTATCTTTCCTCTTTTGATAAAAAATTAATTTAGAATGAATAAGTTATGATTATTTAAAGTTTTAAAATATAGTATTTTGTTCGTTCCTCTCTATTTTAATGAGTGTTAATTTTCTCTTTAATGACATGTTTACTTTTTTTTATTATATTAATTTAATTATTTTTCTTTTTTTCTTTTTGTACTTTTAGATAAAAATAAGTAAATATCATGTGTTTGTGTTTACATATATTTTTTAAATTATAGTTTAAATGTAATAGAGGTGAAGGAATATGTATTGGTTCATTTTATAACTCTTTTTTAAAAATATTTTTTTTTGTATTAATGTTAACATAACTTTGTAGATGAAATTAGTATATATATTAAAAAATATAACTTCAAATATTTTTTATATTTGTGAATTATTTATTTATTATGATGCATCATACTTTATAATTATAATAAAGTATAATGCTAATTTTTATTATCAAATAATTATTAATTATTTAATAACTATAATTGTCATTATACTTTATATGTTGAAAATTTACGTTTTCAAATCCATAATTTTATTGAGTAATTGATGTCGCTTAATTTCGATACTCGCCGTCGCACGAGAGATCGTTCTAGTGTAAATTAAACATCACACAGATAGGAATCTATAGTTACTCCAGATTTAAATATATCATATATGATCATTACATCAGAATTTGAATTTCAATTTGACTACTGATTTCAAATAAGTTCAAAATAAAATGTGACCCCATGCAGAAATGACATCTTTAAAGGCATCACAGTTCCATCTTCTCATTAATTAAAGTAAAGCTAGCTACTCCAGCTTTTCTGGTTAAAAATTAAATAAAATAAAAAATGTATGAGACCTTGTTTTGAGTTAACGTTCATCATCTATACCTAAGTTTATTCATTCAAAACTCTAGTTTCAAACATACCACTAGTCTGTCTGACCACTACTGCTGATGGAGATTTCAGTCCCTTGCAGTGCAAATTATGCGAATTAATTATCGAAAAATGTAACATTGCAGTTCCTGCATGAATTTGGATCACATTGATGGTGTAGATGGCATTCACATTGGACAGTCTGAGTCTCAAGACATATCTTTCTCAGCGTCTCCAACACGTTACCTCGATCAAGGCGACCTTGTCTGAGACAGTGACGGTTATCACTATGAAAGGCCGCCTTTCGCTTGTTCGTTGCTGGCTTCTTGGGAATCAGAGGTCCTTCCTCTCCAGCTCCTCAACTTTTCTCTCAACCTCTCTCAAGTACTCAATCGTATGATCTAGCACCCATACTTTCTCAACCTGCAACCAGTGTTTGTGTTTTCATCAAATTTATTGGTTTGTGAGTGAGACTAATCCAAAGAGCACACCATTGTTCTAGCTCCGACAATGACTAATCTCTTGTTTATGTCAATTTCTGAATCTTCTAATTTGGAGCTGCTGTTATGCTGTTGCTGCTTATTAGAAAAGGAGAGAATTATCAATCAAAATACAGAATTGATGGAGGAAGAAACGAATCTATGACTTTTTTTTTTCTACTTCTACCAAAAAGTCATTTCGAACTCACATGAAAAATCTGAATGGAACTAAGTAAAGCTTCAATCGGAGGTTCAAGCTGTTAAATCAAATCAACCGTTTAATAAATAAATGGACAAAGATATCAGTTCAATCATTTAATAAATAAATGATAATAATAGCGGTCTAAATTTGTGTAGCATGTCACTAGTAAACTTACTTGTTTCATAGCTAGAATCTGCTTCCACTTTTTGATGGATGAGAGAACTATATATAAGAATCACAATATAACTCACAAATCGAAGGACAATGTACAGAATTTGTTTATTAAAATCTAAAGGACTTCGTTCATCGATTACCTCATTCAAATTCCTTTATATCATGTCTAGCTGCAATTACGTGGCGTTTCATTCTCTTCGGTGCTTGTTTCTCGTTTTTTTATCTTGAAATGGTTCTACAGTACAATACAATATACTCCCTCCGTCCATGAAAGAACTTCCTAGGAGGGAGTGGCACGGGTTTTAAGAAAAAATATTGTTGAGTGTATTGAGAGTGGATAAAAGGTAGTTGAGTGTATTGTGAGTGGTGAAAATGTGTTATAATTAATATTGAGAGTTGTGAAAAGTGAAAATAAGAGGATTATAAGTGATGGGGTATAGTCCAAAAATAGGTAGGAAGTTCTTTTGTGGACGTCCCAAAAAGGAAAGATAGGAAGTTTTTTCGTGGACGGAGGGAGTATAATATTTCATCCATCCACCAAAAATAGTCCTAATGGTGGACGGTCCAAATTTTAATAAGAATAGTTATTGTATTGTAAATGGATATAGGAGGTCCCACTTAAAGGGTAGTGTTTATAATGATAATTAATTGTATTGTGAGTGGAGAATAGGGCCCACCATAATTTATATAATTTTTGTGGACAAGCTAAAATGACAAAATTGGACTATTTTTTATGGACGAAGGGAGTACATAAAAGAAACTTCCAAATGAAACCACATGCACATAATTACTCACCATATATTGTTGGTCGCTTTGATGTTGAGAAAAGTCAATGAGATATCTGATAACAAACAACTGGGGGAGAATGAGGTAGCGGTTAGGGAAATGTCGTTTGTCTGGAGCGATTGCTGAACAAACAAATACAAATACAAATTGTTAGGTCCCGGGGGGTCTCGAATAGGTGTATGGGGGGGGGGGGGAATACACCTATGTGCTATTTTTACAAAATCCTCAATCAGAGGGTGACACACACCCGTCGTGCGGTGCAGACAAAATACCTGTGTATGCCCAGTACAGACAATACACGCTCCTACTTCTCACAATAAGAACTTAGCCTTAGCGGTAAGTGTAGGGTCGAATCCCACAGGGAGTGAGGAACCACTTTGTTCTCCTACGACAAACTGAGGTGTCACAATTCTCAATCTGTATACTCTGCACAAGAAATAAACAAGATCAATAATAACAAAGGGGTGAGGTTATTCGGTTAGGTCATAACTGTTGTTAACATTCGTTTCGGTCATAGGCACACTGATGATCCGTCTATGATCCATACAAGCCCAAGGCGTGGCCCAAAGACATTGGGGCGTTTCAAGGGGTTATACTTCACATATAGGATGGTTGATTCTCATTGTGGTCACTTGGTCCGAAGGTCACACAATCCCCGGTCACAAGGCAGTGCTTCACTTCTCCGTAGATAGTAGTCATACCCGTTACTCACAAAGTATGACCCTCAACAACCTTCTCTCCCGAGGTCCCCAACTCCACGCTTTTAGTGACACATGCCTCCTGGACTCAACTATTTCCGGCTTTGTCAGTCGACCAGTCATAGACATGCTACGGCGCCGAGATTGCTTTCCTCGTTTGATAACCATGGCTTTATGCCTCGTCACAGTTGATGGATAGTCTCTAGAGAAGCCCAAGACTAAGGAAGGGTAGTGTATCCCATCAACCCTTTCCCCACCCTCTGGATCTACAACGCCTTTTGTTGACGCTGCTCAGCTACTCGGTCTTGGGCATACTGATTGTTGTACCTTGGTATACCCTGGCCTTTGCTTAACATGGACAACGTTTTACCGAACGGAGATCACCCGTTAGGCCCCTACTGCCCATGGTTTCGAACAGATCCTTTCGGAACCACGAGATTCAACCGAAAGAACAAGTGCCTCACGAATGTTTACATGTTAACAACAATTACTTCCACCCCTAAAACCTCACCAAGGGAATTACTCACACATAACACAATTCATAAATGCAAAAGGGATTAAACACATTATAGAACGAAAAGAAATACTGGAATAGATAAATAGTACCTAGGCTTCAAGCCTTCGAACTTGTTCAAAAGTAGAAACACAACGGAAAAGAGAAAATCACGAAAGTGTAAATTGTTTCGGATGCCACACACGGCGAACTTAATTGAATACTAAAGTAAAAACATGAGTTTCAAGGTGCCAAGAGCTTCTTCACGCTGCACACCATTAGTCTTTTATACTGCCGGATGGTAGAGGCCTAACCCTAGCTGCGCCGGTTCCAAATCTTCGCCGGGATCTTCTTTCCTTAATTAGCTCGATCTTTGATTGATCCTGATTGAAGATGGCGTCCAGCTGCAAGCTTAGTCAACCTTTCCCATTCCTTCGATCCTTCCAGTTTCTTCTTCCACCTTCTACTTGTTTCTTCGAGATCTCCGAGATTGACCTTCCTTTTATGGCTCTGGCTGTCTGCTTCTCATGGTAACGATCAGACGGATTGCTCTCTTTGGTGTGACTTATACCAGGTGGGTTGCTCCAGGTTCCCATGCCCCAAGTTGAATTGGAGAGGTACTTGTTGGCCGAAGCTCCATGCTGGTAAACATGACTTAGCAATCCAGGCTCGGTAATGCCCATTCTGACCGCATTTCTTCCGTTTCCGCTCTACTAACCTTCCTTCCTTCACAACTTCGTTTTTCTCCCTGACAGACCTGTACCGACACAAATAAAGAGAAAAATAGGGCCAAATGGCCCAAAAGTCGAAGACACATCACACCTACACACTTAAAGCATACTTGCCCTCAAGTATGTAGGTGGATTCACAGAAGACACGGACGAAAAGGTTGAAAGAAAAGGAATAAAACTAAAAGACACGAAACTTGCACAGATTTCAGAATCAAATCATACCAACATGCATCATTCAGTTCAAGCAGACCACAAACCAGAGTGATGATCATGCATAAAGTGTGATGGTAGTCTCTCTTTTCGCTCAAGCACCGGGTTAAGTGTTTACACTCATAATTTGCTGTGCTAGTTCCTCTAAGAGTTTGATTGATGACTACAAGTTAAGCACACTAGTATGACTCATCAAAGGGTCTTTGCTGGGTTGTAATGGGGCATACGGAGCTAAGGTGAGGTATATATGGTTCAGTGGCTAATTTCAGTATCACCCTTACTCAGTATACACGTTCAGTACAGCTACAACCAACCCTTTATTCCCCCATTTTCAATGGGGCTCATCTTTCCTTGGATTCTTTTGTGGGCGATAATTTTTATACAATTTTTTTTGTGCCCAGATTTTCTTTCTTTCCTGTAATTCCTTGTTCACCATTTTATTCACTTCATAAATTCTTTCTCCTAGATATAGCATTAACAAAGCTCAAGAAAGAATGAATTCGGCTCAAGTTGGCATACAAGGGATTATTTTTCACATTGCATATCAAAGAAAAATCTGGGGCCCTAAATCAAAGAATCGTGCCCAAATCACACAAGTCATGTACTAGCAAAATGAGTCCTCAAACAAAGTCTGGATTTCCTAGTCACAACAAATTCTCTTCATAAACATGCATTTTTTTAATTTGGCCCTGATCTCACCGGTGGGGTATTCTCAGTATCCTCACAACCACCATCATGCATTTCATACTCAATCCACCAATTATACCAAAACAGAAATCAGCATGCACAATCTTTCACCATCAAACAATGCAAGTAGACTCGACTCAAAAACAGATTAAACAGACACTAAAACAAGAAAAGCAAAAGATAAAACAAAACCTAATCTACGAGTTCAGGGGAAAGGTACTTAGTCATTTCGGCCGGAGGATCTCGCCTCCGCAGTCAGCATCTCCTTGATTTCTTTAAAGCCAGCTTCCATCACTTTGAATCCTTCTTCCACAGTATCCCTCAACGTGGCCACTTCTCCTCCCAGCATCACCAGCTCGTCTTTGACTTCCTTTAGTTCGGCCGTCAGCTTGATAATCTCGCCACTGATTGGGCGAGAAGTTCCCTGTTCCTGTGCAACCTTCGGTCCAGGTCGAACTGAGCTGCCTTCTGGTTGGACCAAACGGTAGCTACCACCTTCATCTATCTCAACAATCCGCCAACGCACCAACCGCCCGATATCAAAGAGTCGGGTTTCTGCCGCAGCTGCCTCATCCGGGGCTTCCTCGTTGAAACCCGCAAGCTTCTTCGCCAAGAGAGTCACCAGTGGGCATAAGGAGAGATACTTGTTGGTATGGGTTACCCCATACTGAAATTGCAGTGCAGCGGTGAACCCAAAGTTCACCCTCTTTCTCTCCACCATGCACTAGAGCACAAAGAGCTCTTGCTGCGTGACGACGTTGGATCCCTCAATTCGGCCATAGATGTTATAGGCTAACCAACGATGGCAAATCTGCAGGGCTGGGTCGCGGAGTTCGTTGGATTTGCTGATATTCTTCACATATTTGGCCCCCGTTGAGAGTTGGGACCAGTACTGGTCAATCTGACTGCGCCACTCCGGTGGAGCCATGGTTTCAGCTTGTTTATACTCATCATCGTACACTTCCTTGTCCTCTATTACTCCCAGGTGGATGTTCAAGTCGTTGATGGACAGTGGAAACACCTTTCCTCGCAATTGGAAGCGGAGGGTACCTGGTGTTTCGATTGAGTAATTTCCCTTTGGCTTGAACTCTACCGTACTCATGAACTCTTCCGACAAACTCTTGAACTCCAACACATTCCAATTCAGAATCTTCCCCCAACCAATGCTCTCGAAATATCCCTCCACACGTTCTTTTATCCCGAAACTCTCCAACACTTCAGTCACCAGAAAATACCAAGGAGTTATCTCCCGATTCTGTAAAACGGCATACCTCTGACTGTCCCTCGGTATGGCCGTCTCCATAGTGCTGGGTCGTACCACTCCCCTGCGCTTGACGCCCTTAGGTTTTGAGGTGATTGTGCTCGTCACCGGCTTAGCAGGGGCGACCACATCCTCCGAGTTGGAGCTTTCAACCGTCTCGGTTCTCTCTGGCTCTACTTCCATCGGCTTCTCCATCTCCTTGGCCTTCCCTTTTTCGGCTGCAGTGGGTTTCCTTGGTTTCTTACTCTGCTCAGCTTTTGTTCGGGTCTTACTGCCTGCCGGTGCCGGTTTGGCCTTAACTGGTAGTGGGGGTTTGGCAACATCTAGCTTTCTTTTTACTCCGGGTCTCTTGCTCTGGGGTGTCGAGATTTCTACTTCCCTTTCCTGGACGCCCTCACCTTCCTCTGCTTCATCATCCTCTTCCTCGTCCACCTTCTCTTCTTCGCCCTTCTCCTCCTCCGCTTCCGTTTCCTCGGAAGCTGTTTTCCCCTCCTGCATGGAGGTTTTTGGAAATTGTGGTTGCGATTGAGCTTGAATAGGTGGTGGTGCGACAGTGGGTCGCGCCGGAGTTGCTTTGCTCGCCTGAGCCTTCTTTGATTTCTTCACAGGAGGGGTGAGCTCGGGCTCCCCCTCTTCCGGTTGCGTCGACTCGGCGGCTGCTCTTGCTACTTCTCGTTCCTCTTGTTGGAGGACTTCGGCACGCCCTTTGTCCTCGGGCTGGATCTCCAGCAAAGGGTCTTCAGTGATTTTAGCGGAGGTCTCCTCCGAAGCGGTCCGCCTTGTGGTATGCTTTGGAGGTGGGAGTTTGGCGCCTTTCTTCTTCGGCGGTTGGTTGCTTCCGGAGCCTGCTCCTCCTTTGGTTTTGACCATTGCGATTTGCAGAGATCAAAATACTTAGGATTTGTGCAGAAGTTTTGGATTTTGTGGGGTTTTTGGAGGCAATGTTGGTCTTTAAGAAGGGTGATCGGTAATTATGGGAATTTAGGGTTTGAGGCGAGTGGTGATCGTGGTGTAGCAGTTTTTTTTCGGAGGTTAGGGTTTGTGGGGAGGAAGATCGTGGGTTGAGGCTTTGAATATGGTAAGTGTGACGGTTATGGCAGAAAAAGAATTTTTAAGGAAATAAAAACTTGGCCAAAATTTGAAATTCAAATTTCTGCGGAAACCGAAGAGTTGCAGTCACATCGCCGCCTGCCTCTGACACGCTCGCGTCATCTCCCTCAGTAAGCCCTCTTCCAGACCGTTCCAATCCCTAACTCTCCACCTACACACTTTGCGACGCAAAGTGGGCTTGGATCAACCTCTGGGCCTCTTTCCAAATTATCTCGGTCCGACTTTCCTGCATGTTAGTGCATCCAAACAAAAACAAAACAACTTTAAAGAAAAAGAAAATTCGGTATAGACCATACTGAAGTAACCACACTGGGTTGCCTCCCAGCAAGCGCTCTTGTTTCTCGTCTTGAGCTCGACCTTCCTTCACTCTTCATTCGTATTCAGGGTCGAGAAGGTGGCACTCCTCCTTCTCTTTTCCTACTTCAGCAAGCTCATGATAGGGCTTTAGGCGATGCCCATTCACCATGAACGTATCAACTCCATTGTGATCATATACTTCAATGCTTCCATTTGAAAAGATTCCTTTGATCACGAATGGTCCTGACCACTTTGAACGAAGCTTCCCAGCCATCATCTTGAAGCGTGAGTTGAAAAGTAGGACTTTTTGTCCCACCAAGAATTCCTTCTTCCTGATCTTGGCATCATGGATCCTTCTGGTTCGCTCTTTATAGAGCACTGCATTATCGTAAGCCTCCAACCGAAGTTCTTCCAACTCACTCAGCTGCAACTTTCTTGCTTCTCCAGCTAGGGTCATACTGAGATTGATTTGCTTTATTGCCCAGTACGCCTTATGTTCAACTTCCACAGGTAAGTGACATCTTTTCCCATAAAGCAGGCGGAACGGAGACATTCCAATGGGTGTCTTGTAGGCAGTTCTGTATGCCCATAACGCATCCCCCAAATGGTCACTCCAGTCCTTACGGTTGGGGTGCACCACCTTTTCCAGGATGCTCTTTATCTCCCTATTGGAAATCTCGGCCTGACCATTTGCTTGGGGGTGATATGCAGTGGTGACCTTATGTGTCACCCCCATCTTCTTGGTTAGTGCTCTGATAATGGCATTACAGAAATGAGACCCTTGGTCACTGATTAGAATTTTGGGTATACCATATCTCCCGAACACTTGTTCCTTCAGGAATCCTGCCACGGTATGAGCATCATTGCTTGCGGTTGCCTTGGCTTCAACCCACTTTGATACGTAATCCACTGCCACCAAAATGTATTCGTAGTTCTTTGACTTTGGGAAAGGTCCCATAAAGTCAATCCCCCATACGTCGAAAATTTCGACCGGCATGATCGAAACTTGTGGCATTTCATCCTTTGCGGTAATACCTCCAGTCATCTGGCACTTCGGGCAGCTCTGTACCCATTTCCTTGCATCCGCAAATATGGTGGGCCAGTAGAATCCACTCTCCAAGATTCTGTGGGCCGTGCGCTTTCCTCCAAAATGTCCGCTATTTGCTGTTCCATGACACATGTCCAAAATTTGGGCATGCTCATCCTCAGGTATGCATCTCCGTATGACTTGATCTGCTCCAGTCTTCCAGAGATATGGATCCTCCCAGTAATAATATCGTGCTTGCACGAGTAATTTCCGTTGTTCGAATCTTGTCAATCCTGAGGGTAACTCTTTGGTAATCAGATAGTTAGCTATATCCGCATACCAGGGTTCCTGCTTGGTTAGAGTATACAGTTCTTCTTCTTCCTCCAGGATGCTCATGGAATATAGTCTCTCGTCTGGAAAGGTATCGGTAATGGGCATACCGTCATCTTCTTCCAGTTGCAACCTGCTCAAATGATCTGCTACGAGATTCGCAGCTCCTTTCTTGTCCCTTATCTCTATATTGAACTCTTGTAGTAGTAGAATCCACCTGATGAGTTGAGGTTTGGATTCCTTCTTGGCCATCAAGTATTTCAACGCGGCATGATCCTTGTAGACCACCGCCTTTGTTCCCAAAAGGTAGGAACGAAACTTCTCCATGGCGAATACCACCGCCAGGAGTTCTTTCTCAGTAGTGGTATAGCTGCACTGTGCTGGATTCAGTGTTTTGGATGCGTAATAAATCACGCAACTCTCTTTGCCTTTCTTCTGTCCCAGTACTGCTCCAACGGCGTGGTTGCTGGCATCGCACATGATCTCGAACGGTATGTCCCACACCGGTGGTTGAATAATGGGGGCCGACACCAACTTGCTTCTTAAAATTGCGAATGCCTCCTTACAATCATCGTCAAACTCAAACGGCACATCTTGTTGAAGAAGTCTGGTCATGGGCTGGGCAATCTTGGCAAAATCTTTGATAAATCGCCGGTAGAAGCCTGCATGGCCTAGGAATGCCCGTATGTGCTTTACGGTCGTCGGGTAGGGCAATTTGGCGATGGAATCGACTTTCGCCTTGTCCACTTCAATACCCCTTTCTGAAATCACGTGCCCAAGCACTATTCCTTCCCTTACCATAAAATGGCATTTTTCATAATTAAGGACTAGGCTTTTCTCCACACATCTTTTCAAGATAAGCTCTAGATGCTTCAAACATGTGTCGAAAGAGCTACCATATACGGTGAAGTCATCCATGAATACTTCAATGCAATTCTCCAATAGGTCGGAGAAGATGCTCATCATACACCGTTGAAAAGTTCCCGGTGCGTTGCAGAGTCCGAACGACATTCTCCGGTATGCAAATGTCCCAAATACGCAGGTGAAAGTGGTTTTCTCCTGGTCCTCATGTGCCACAAAAATTTGCATGTATCCAGAATATCCGTCTAGAAAACAGTAATAGGCATTACCGGCCAATCTTTCCAACATCTGGTCGATAAAGGGCAGTGGGAAGTGGTCCTTCCTGGTTGCATCATTCAGCTTCCTGTAATCAATGCAAACTCTCCATCCAGTTTGCAATCGGGTGGGCACAAGCTCGCCTTGATCATTCTCCACAACCTGTATCCCTGACTTCTTCGGTACGACATAGACTGGACTCACCCATTGGCTATCGGATATGGGATAGATGATTCCCAACTCCAACAGCTTGAGAATTTCTTTCAGCACTACCTCTTTCATGACCGGGTTCATCTTCCTTTGAGAATCTCGAACGGGTTTGGCTCCCTCCTCAAGGTAAATGTGATGCATGCACTCCGTAGGACTGATGCCTTTTATATCAGCTAAGGTCCAACCGATGGCTTCCCTGTTCTCTCGTAATACTCTGACCAATCGGTCTTGCTGCACGATGGTTAGATCAGAACTGATGATAACTGGTAACGTCTCTTCTGGTCCCAAATAAGCATACTGTAAATGCTTAGGTAATTGTTTGAGCTCCAAAACGGGTGCTTTCTGAATTGAAGGTAACAGCTTCTCGTTCTGCCCATACTGAGCCAATAACTCCGATTTGCTTGCCTCTGCTCCCCCAGCTAGATAGACTTCCTGGATTAATTCCTTGATCTTCTGGTCTACCTCCACCTCGGCTTCTAAAGTGCTTTCTCGGAGGGAGTAGAGCTCCATGATAGCTTTCTTCATTTCATCGTCCTCCATATGTTCAGCATCCCGATCAGTCAGACCATATTGAATCACCTTCTCTGTGGTATCCCTAGAACCGAAAGTAATTCCTTGTTCTTGCACCAAGGGTTCAAATACATCGACCATATCCACCGTCTCCATTGCTTGTTTCCTCTTCATGGTCTCGTAGATATTGAATTCCACTTGAACTCCGTCGAACTCACATGTCAAGATTCTGGTTTTCATATCGATCTTGGTTCCGGCGGTCATCATGAACGGTCTTCCCAATAGTATGGCATTCTCTCCAGTTTCAGGTCCGGTATCTAGAACATAGAAGTCTGCTGGGAAAATCAAATCCCCAACCTTGATCAGCACGTCTTCCACTACTCCTTCAGGGTAAGCGTTGGACCTGTCAGCTAACTGTATGACCACACGGGTGTCCCTCATCTCGCCAATATTCAATCTCTTGTACACAGCCAATGGCATCACATTAATGGAGGCTCCAAGATCCATCATTGCCTTATCCATGTTGGTTCCTCCTATGTTGCATGGAATGGTAAACATCCCTGGATCCTTTCGCTTAGTGGGTAGCTTCCGTTGGATCACTGCCGAAACACTTTCTCCCATCACGTACCGGACTTCTTCCTCCATTTTGACTTTTCTTGAACAAAGGTCTTTCAAGAATTTGGCATATTTGGGGATTTACCTGATAGCATCGAGTAAAGGTATGCTCAACTCAACCTTTTAAAACATCTTCATCATTTCACTTGCTTCATTCTCTCTAGCTTTCTGTTTCAAGCGTCCCGGGTAGGGTGCTTCGGTTGGATTGCTACCTCCAGCTTGTTCATCAGTTGGACCCTTCTCGTTCTTATTCCAGCCTCCTCGAAGCAATTCAGCTTCTGCTAACAATTCTTCCTCCTTTTCCTCTCCCTTAGGAAACTCAGTTAGCACCACTTGGGCATGCTCTCTGGGGTTGATTCCCATGGCTGGGAATTTACCAGCGTTCTCCTCTAGTTTGGCCACTGCCTTAGTGAAATGACTAATTTGCTGGTTAGTTTGGTTCATGCCGGCACGAATTTCATTGCGAAACTTCTCGCTCTCCTTAGCCATGCTTTCAATTGCTTCTTCCCAAGGTGCTCTCCGATGTGGAGGTTGGTAAGGAGGTTGTTGCTGATTCTGGTTGTGGTGTTGAGGTGGTCCTAACTGGTACTGTTGTTGATGCTGGTTCTGATTATACTGAGGACGTTGCACTGGTGCGCCCATATTGTTCTGCTGTTGGGGCTGACCATCTTGCTTCCACCGAAAGTTGGGGTGATCCCTCCATCCAGGATTGTAAGTATTTGCATAAGGATCGTACTTCCGTGGATTCCCATCATGTCCTCCAATGGCATTGACATCAACAATATCTTCACCAAAATTTGGACAATTTTCAGATTGGTGTCCAGTGGCATCGCAAAGGCCACACTGGCGAATCTTCTTTGGTATAGTCAAGCCCGAAAGAAGTTCCTTGAGTTCGTTCATGCTCTTCTCCATAGTTTTCTCCAGATTAGACATCCCTTCCTTCTCTTCAGCTTTCCTTGGTTTCTCCAGATTCCTTTCATGCCCTTCATCGCGTGATTCTTCTGCCATGGTGCCCAACAGTTGGAAGACTTCCAGCGGGGTTTTGCTCATCAATGATCCATTACAGGCTGCTAGGACTAGACTGCGATCGTTCCTCCGCATGCCCTTTACAATGCTCTCCACCTGATCTTTCGGAGAGATTTGGTGATGGGGGCAATTGCTTAACATTCTCTTGAATCTCGTCCAGTATTCGTAGAAGGATTCTAGCCCATCTTGCCTTATGCTGCGGATATCCCATCGTATCCGCTCCACTCGTGCTGCTGGGAAGAATTCTTCCAAGAAGGCTTGTTGCAGTTGTGCCCATGTAGTGACACTGCCCTCGGGTAGGTCATACAGCCATCTTCTTGCATTGTCCACCAGGGTAAAAGGGAAGAGTATCAACTTGACATACTCTTGTTGTTCATCATTTGATTGGTGCATGATTGTCATCTCAAAATCTTGGAGATGAGTATGAGGGTCATCTCCTTGATATCCATTGAACTTCGGTAAGATTTGAAGCAATGAGGGCTTCATGTCATACCGACGAGGTGCGAACGGATTTGCGGGTAAGGTGATTCCGTTCGGCCTCAAGTTGAGGTTAGTTGGGTATGCCAACTGTCTGAGGGTCTGCTCCGGTACGGCATCTGCTTGTTCGGCTTCTGCCATAGCTTCGCGTCTCGCTATTCGTGCTTCTGTGCGCAGTCGTCTTTCTGTACGATCAATATCGGGGTCAAACACCAATGCTCTTACAGTTCTACGAGTTCCACGCATACACCAGTAGCGGAAGATGGAATGAGGAGAGAACAAAATTGCTGCGCGTCACTCCCCGGCAACGGTGCCAATTTTGACACACACCCGTCGTGCGGTGCGGACAAAATACCTGTGTATGCCCAGTACAGACAATACACGCTTCTACTTCTCACAATAAGAACTTAGCCTTAGCGGTAAGTGTAGGGTCGAATCCCACAGGGAGTGAGGAACCACTTTGTTCTCCTACGACAAACTGAGGTGTCACAATTCTCAATCTGTATACTCTGCACAAGAAATAAACAAGATCAATAATAACAAAGGGGTGAGGTTATTCGGTTAGGTCATAACTGTTGTTAACATTCGTTTCGGTCATAGGCACACTGATGATCCGTCTATGATCCATACAAGCCCAAGGCGTGGCCCAAAGACATTGGGGCGTTTCAAGGGGTTATACTTCACATATAGGATGGTTGATTCTCATTGTGGTCACTTGGTCCGAAGGTCACACAATCCCCGGTCACAAGGCAGTGCTTCACTTCTCCGTAGATAGTAGTCATACCCGTTACTCACCAAGTATGACCCTTAACAACCTTCTCTCCCGAGGTCCCCAACTCCACGCTTTTAGTGACACATGCCTCCTGGACTCAACTATTTCCGGCTTTGTCAGCCGACCAGTCATAGACATGCTACGGCGCCGAGATTGCTTTCCTCGTTTGATAACCATGGCTTTATGCCTCGTCACAGTTGATGGATAGTCTCTAGAGAAGCCCAAGACTAAGGAAGGGCAGTGTATCCCATCAACCCTTTCCCCACCCTCTGGATCTACAACGCCTTTTGTTGACGCTGCTCAGCTACTCGGTCTTGGGCATACTGATTGTTGTACCTTGGTATACCCTGGCCTTTGCTTAACATGGACAACGTTTTACCGAACGGAGATCACTCGTTAGGCCCCTACTTCCCATGGTTTCGAACAGATCCTTCCGGAACCACGAGATTCAACCGAAAGAACAAGTGCCTCACGAATGTTTACATGTTAACAACAATTACTTCCACCCCTAAAACCTCACCAAGGGAATTACTCACACATAACACAATTCATAAATGCAAAAGGGATTAAACACATTATAGAACGAAAAGAAATACTGGAATAGATAAATAGTACCTAGGCTTCAAGCCTTCGAACTTGTTCAAAAGTAGAAACACAACGGAAAAGAGAAAAGCACGAAAGTGTAAATTGTTTCGGATGCCACACACGGCGAACTTAATTGAATACTAAAGTAAAAACAAGAGTTTCAAGGTGCCAAGAGCTTCTTCACGCTGCACACCATTAGTCTTTTATACTGCCGGATGGTAGAGGCCTAACCCTAGCTGCGCCGGTTCCAAATCTTCGCCGGGATCTTCTTTCCTTAATTAGCTCGATCTTTGATTGATCCTGATTGAAGATGGCGTCCAGCTGCAAGCTTAGTCAACCTTTCCCATTCCTTCGATCCTTCCAGTTTCTTCTTCCACCTTCTACTTGTTTCTTCGAGATCTCCGAGATTGACCTTCCTTTTATGGATCTGGCTGTCTGCTTCTCATGGTAACGATCAGACGGATTGCTCTCTTTGGTGTGACTTATACCAGGTGGGTTGCTCCAGGTTCCCATGCCCCAAGTTGAATTGGAGAGGTACTTGTTGGCCGAAGCTCCATGCTGGTAAACATGACTTAGCAATCCAGGCTCGGTAATGCCCATTCTGACCGCATTTCTTCCGTTTCCGCTCTACTGACCTTCCTTCCTTCACAACTTCATTTTTTCCCCTGACAGACCTGTACCGACACAAATAAAGAGAAAAATAGGGCCAAATGGCCCAAAAGTCGAAGACGCATCAGAGGGATCTCAAGATAGTGATCTAAACGAAACTTTGCACGCAAACAAAGACACCTGTTGACTGAAAACAGTTTTGACCAAACAGGTTGACGACTGATACTGAACGCTCTTCAGTAAGGAGTTATCAGTTAAGTTACTGGAACTTAACTGATGCACTTATAGGCTTCAGTCGAGTTTGCTAAAACAGGGATGACAACACTCTTCCTGACTATCAAAAGATAGATCAGTCAGACTGATATCATACGCAGCGGAAATTAAACTTAGTTTCGCAATAGCCTCGGTTGAGCACGTTGTTGGTCTTAGGTTTCTCTTTGCAGTTAATCAGTATTCAGTTTATCAATTGAAACAACACAAGTAGGAATGTAAAACTGAAAGTTGTAAACAACACAGAGACTTTTACGTGGTTCGGAAAAACCCTTTCCTACATCCACGGTCGGTTGATCAGACCAACAATCCACTCCGCAAGTGCTTAACAGGTGCACTGCAAACCAAACCATGTGCTTGCTGGGTGCACACAACCGTACCACTAAAGAAAACCCTTCTTCAGTACCCACGCTTCACTCGCGTCGGATTTCTCTTGTTTAGCACAACCCGCGCTAAGACTCTCAGAGACAGAAAACCCTTCTGACCTCCGAATCACTCAAAACACTCAAATCTTTCTTTTGGAAACGAGGTTTGAACGAGTGCCAACTATACTGCAAAGAACAAGTTCTTTGTAGCTAGTTTGACCTTGGCTTCTGGGTAAACAGAGGTTTGCCTAAGGTCTAGGAGAATGTATGTAATCAGCAGTGACTGATTTTGGCTTTGGAATTCTCTTCTTCGATTCAAGCTTTGGGGAGATTAAGCTTTAGGCTGAGTAGCAATTTCGGCAGAGTTTCAGCTTATGTCGTTGAATCGGTGAACATTGAAGTTGATCCTCGAGCGCTATTTGTAGGAGAACTCTTGAATAGATCCGTTGGCGTAGAACGTCCTCAAGATTTCTTCCGTTGGAGAGCAATTCGAATTTAGGCTGAGGCTTCAATCTTCGAGGTTCCTTGTTTGGTGGAAACGGCTCTCTTGAAGGATAGGAGATGTGACGTCTCTGATAAAGTAACCACCAAATAGGAATGACCTCTGCAGAGATAAGATCCTGAGATCTCTGCATTTAATGCGGCTGTACTCTTGTGAGTACGTGGCTTCCTTCGAACGTTGGAAGATCAGGTCCGAGGAAGACTGATCAACTGATACTTGACTTTAGTATCAGTCTGTGGCACGCATTAAGTAATCAGTTCCAAACTGATTCTTCAACTGATACTTCAGTTGGTATCTTCAGTCTTCAGTCCTTCGTCCTTCAGTCTTCAGTCTTCAGTCTTCAGTCTTTCGAACCGCATACTAAACTAGAAACGAACTCTAACACTTGAGTTCAAAAACTGTTCTAGTCTAATACAATTAAGACCTATGAATTTTGGTATCATCAAAACAAGGATTAGGATATTCCACAAGGTTCCCAACAATTTCCCCCTTTTTGATGATGCCAAAACCATACAGCAGTTCCAGACAACAAAAAGACTAAACTCACAGCACAAGTTCTAAAACTGGGGTGAAAACAGTCCCCCCTTAACAATAGAACCTAAAAACTTGTACTTAGAGTTAAGAACGAAATAGTTCTAAAACAGAACAAGGAGAAGACAGAAAAACATAATCAGAGCCTGGACAAAAAGTCATTGTCTTCAGGTTGAGATCAAAAAGTTATTTTCATTAATAACGGACTGATAAGTCATCAGTCGAGGTACAGAGCGAGACTTACATAGGAGTAAAAATAAAAACAAAAACATCATGGGAAACCCATGGACTCCAGCAGCCTGCTTGGCTGCGCCTTTGAACTTCTTGATCTTCATCTTCTGTCTTCGTGTCTTCATGTTCCTAAGCTTGTTCCACTCTCACTTGTTTTCCGTTGAGTTGAGGTCTTATCCTTTTGGCTAATCTTCCTCATGATCATCAGATGAATCGGATGATCATTTTGCTTGATCGTCTTCAGTCTTTTGAGAATGAGTCTCTTAAGAACTTTTTCCCCCTTTTTGGCAACATCAAAAATGTGGGATTGACTGAAGGATGAAGCTAAGACCACTGCGTAGAAACAGAATCGCAGGATGGTCCAGAGAAAGATGCTGGGGTAAAAGGTAGATGGAGAATACGGAGGTTTAGAAAAAGAAAGAAGAAGATGAAAGATGAGAGGAGACGAAGAAAGGGTAAGGCGTTGATTTGCATGGCTCTCGAAACAGGGAAGAAGAGAGCAGTGGACATGCAAACCAAAGGAGGTTGAGGAGAGGGCTTTTGGTGAAGATAAAGTAGCATGTGAGGGAAAGTATGTGGGTAATGAAAATCGAATCAGCGGCTATCGTAAGGATAGACACTGTCGATGTTGCGCCGGTTGACAACGAGCTCCTGCTCATTGCTGTTGCACCACATGGAAGATTCACGAAAAGGTGAGAAGCTCGCCTAAAGAACAGGTGAAGTCCGTTTTCTTGAGACAGGTACTTCAAGCCATATGGTCCGGGCATGAGGATGGAAGACACTCGCTTCGCTGGATACAAGTGAGGGTAGAGCAAACTTTGACGTCGGAGAGACGTTGAGATCCAGTGGAAGGGTCAGGTGAAGACCAAGTACGTGAGCGTCATTCTCCCACTCCATGACTTTGCAGTCATAGATTTCTCCTTTAGTCGGAACAAAATTTCTCTGCAACTTTGGAAGGTTTGAAAGTTTTTCTCACAGTGAAGGCTGTGGAGAGTTGTTAGTTGATGCAGAAAAAGGGTGAAGACAACATGGTATTAAATAGACAAAATTTGTACCAAGTAAGAAGATGAAAAGTTTTTCGAAGACTGCCTAAAAATGTTTTTGAAGAAAATTTCACGTCTACCGTCACTGCAGGGGACTGAAACTTCAAAAAGGTGAGAGGCATCATTGCATTATGTCATGTCAATGAGGTTCTCAAGAAATTTTATCACAGAGGCAAAAGGGTTAGAAAGCTTTTTGGCAAAAGATGAGGACAAGTTCAATCAAACATATTTACCCTTTTTTTTTAAAATACTCGTCCTTAACAGATATTCCATTTTCCAACAATCAGTTAAAGTTTGTGAAAGAAACTGATCAGTTAGAGAAAGATTTTGATTTTAAAACACAGTGCTCCAAACTGAAATAACTGATTTAAAAGGTAAACTTTTTTTTTTAAATATTTACTGATCGACTGATCATTGTAGTCAGTCGATACCACTTGATCCTGGTTGAATCATCAGGATGATTTCTTCTTCAGATGAGCGTTCTGACTTCATTGCTTTCCACGTCAGCGATCGTAGAACAGCAGTTGGTTGACCACCAGTCAGCATGACTGTTTGAGGAAATCTTCAAACACAGCATCACTCTTCAGGGTTGATGAGGCCGATCCTTCCACACAGATTGTTGAACCTCTCTTCTGGAAGAGCCTTGGTCAGCATGTCCGCTCTCTGAACAGCAGTGGGAATCCATTCCACAGAGATATTCTTCTTTTCGACGTGATCACGGATGAAGTGATGTCGAATAGCAATATGCTTGACTCTGGTGTGATGAACTGGATTATGGGAGATTGCAATAGCACTGGAGCTGTCGCAATAGATTGGGACTTCCTTTTCGTCTATCCCATAGTCCTTTAACTATTGGACTAACCATAGAAGTTGTGAGCAGCAGCTTCCGGCAGCAACATATTCAGCTTCAGTTGTGGAGGTGGCAACTGAAGTCTGCTTATTTGAAAACCATGAGATGAGCTTGTTGCCTAGGAATTGAAAGGTTCCGGAGGTTGATTTGCGATCAATTTTGCATCCAGCAAAATCTGAGTCTGAGTATCCAGTGAGCTTGAAGTCGTCGTCTGCTGGGTACCACAATCCTAAGTTGGGTGTGCCTTTAAGATATCGTAGAATTCGCTTCGCTGCATCCAAATGAGCTTCCTTTGGATCTGACTGATATCTTACACATACTCCGACTACAAATGCGATGTCTGGTCTGCTCGCAGTCAAATACAGTAATGATCCAATGATTTCTCTGTACTTCGTCGAAGAGACATATTTTCCTTCTGAGCCTGGATCAACTTTCCAGTTTTTGTTCATTGGGAACTTGACTGATTTCATGTGCTTGAATACCGAACTTGGCTATCAGTTCCTTGGCATACTTGGACTGACTGATCAGTATTCCTTCGCTGGTCTGCTTGACTTGCAATCCGAGAAAGAAATTCATTCCTCCCATCATGGACATTTGGAACTTGTTGGTCATGATGTCAGCAGACTTTTTGCACATGCGTTCGGATTTGGATCCGAAGATTATGTCATCGACATAAATCTGAACAAGCAAGAGATCTTCTCCTTCTTTGAGAGTGAACAAATTTCTGTCCACGGATCCTTTCTTGAAACCTTGTTCAAGAAGATACTCCGAGAGAGTATCATACCACGCCCTTGGAGCTTGTTTCAAGCCATAAAGCGCTTTCTTCAGCTTGTACACCTTTTCTGGTCCAGTAACCTCAAAGCCTGGAGGTTGTTCCACATAGACTTCATCGGTGAGCACTCCATTGAGAAATGCACACTTGACATCCATTTGGTGTACCTTGAAACCTTTGTAAGCTGTGAAGGCTAAGAAGAGTTTGACTGTTTCCAATCTGGCAACTGGAGCGAACGTTTCGTCGTAGTCGATTCCTTCTTCTTGACTGTATCCTTTTGCTACAAGCCTTGCTTTGTTTCTCACAACGTTTCCTTCTTCATCTTTCTTATTTTTGAAAATCCATTTCAAACCAATCACTTTTGCATCGTCTGGTCGATCCACAAGCTCCCAAACTGAATTCCGGTTGAATTCATTGAGTTTTTCTTGCATTGCGATGACCCATTGAGTGGACTTCAGAGCTTCTTCAACATCCTTGGGCTCTGTAGATGATAAGAAACAGCTGAAATTCTTATCTTCGTTGATGCAGTTCTGATTGACGTCAAAGACGAGGTTGCACATTGATCTTCGAGTCTTGACGCCATCTGATGGTTCTCCAATAATGTTCTCCTTTGAGTGGAGTTCAAACCATCTTCGATACTTCTTGATTTCTTCTGGAGAGGGTGGGGCTTCTTCAATCAGAATGGTTCTGAAGTGTTGAGCACCTTCTGGAGCAGGGGAGAGTTGAGCTGGAGCTGCTTCGGCACGTTCAACTCGATCTTCATTAACTAGAGTTCCCCCTTGACTGATGCCATCTGTATTGGTTCCAGTCTGAACTTCAGACCTTTGACTGATCTTTTGATACTGAAGCCGTTCAGTATCTTCATCTTTTCAGTGGAAGGGTCAGCCTGTAGAGGGCTCGGTGTTGTGGATTTCAGCTTTGGAACCTTCAGTGTTCTGATCACGCCTTTCAGTTTCCTGTTCCCTGAAATCATCTATAGACTCATCAAAGACCACATGAGGTGTTTCTTCAACACAAAGAGTTTGAGAATTAAACACTCGATAGGCTTTGCTCGAACGGTCTGTTCCAGAGTATCCAAGAAAAACTCCTGGATCAGCCTTGCTATCAAATGTGTTTTAACCTCTTCTTTTCATTGTTGTGGATGAAACACTTAGAACCGAAAGCATGAAAATAAGCAATTGAGGGCTTTCTGTTCTTCCATAACTCGTAAGGAGTTTTTCCATGTCTTTGAGTGAAGAAGGAGCGATTCTGCGTGTGGCATGCGTTGTTGACTGCTTCGGCCCAAAACTTCAAGGGGAGTTTTGATTCGGCTAGCATCGTCCTTGCTGCTTCCTTTAAAGACCGATTTCTTCTTTCTGCAACTCCATTCTGTTGAGGAGTTCTTGCTGCAGAAGTTTGATGACTGATTCCTTGTTCATCACAATACTCACGAATGACAGTATTGAGGAACTCAGTCCCATGATCTGATCTGATGCTGATGATGTTGACTTCCTTTTCCACGCTCAGTCTCTTCAGCAGCTTTGACAGTTCCTCCAGTGTCTCTTTCTTCTTGAAGAGAAAGATAACCCAAGTATATCGTGAATAATCATCCACAACTACTAATGTGTACTTCCTACCGTTGTAGCTTCTTGGAGAGATTGGGCCAAACAGATCCATGTGAAGTAGTTGAAGGATTCTTCCAGAGGAGTGTCCTGACTTTGACTTGAATGACATTTGCGTCTGCTTTCCTCTTTGACATGCTTCACATTCTTGTTTCTTCTGGAACACAATAGAAGGCAGACCTTCTACCAGTTGATGTTTAGCAAGCTTGTTGATCGTCTTGAAGTTGAGATGGTTGAGTCTCCTGTGCCACAACCAGTTGAGCTCCGAGCTGCTTTTGCTGATGAGGCATGTTTCTGGTGGGCTGTCTTCTCATGAAACGACGTAGAGACTTTCTTATCTGAAACCTTTCAGAACCACCTTCTTTTGATTGTGAATTCATCCTTTTTGATCTTCACTGTGAAACCGCTGTCACAAAATTGACTCACAGACAACAGATTATGTTTAAGACCAGAAACAAAGCTAACATTACTGATACTGGCGTTACCCATGTTGAGCACACCATAGCCTTTTGTTTCTCCGATTGAGTTGTCTCCGAATGCAACTTTAGATCCAGCTTTCTCAACATACTGAGATAGATATTCTTTGTAGCCCGTCATGTGCTTCGAGCAGCCGCTGTCCAGATACCATGTTCTGATTGAAGCTTTAACTTCTTCTTTCTTTTTGTGTTTCCTGACATTGACCTGCAAGGAAGAGTTACTTCAGGTACCCAATCAAGATTTGGGTCCTTCGATGTTAGCTCGAGTTCCCTTTGGAACGCATATCTGCTTCAGAATTGGTTTGGCTGATCTCTTGTGCTTTGTTGATTGTCTGACTGACGTTGTTGGCACTTCAGTTGGCACACGAGCATTCTTCTGTTGAGAATTCCTTTTGAAGGCCTCACTCTTGTAGGAGTTCTGTCTGATGAGTGGTTGTCGCAGCCCGATTCCCAACGCTAGTGATAGCGGGGTACGAGTATCGATACGACTAAAATAAATGAATAAAGAACAATAAAACTAAACTGAACATCGGGCGGAAGCTCACATCAAAACATACTAAGGCAAAGCATTATAATTCGGCTCAAGGGTATATACGTCAACATCGTTATAACTTCTTAAATATCAGGAATTTCAAGAAGAAAAGCAAAGTAGGTACAACTTATTTTCCATAAGGAAGCATAATATCAAGAGTATCACAGCAAAAGGCGTAACAATTATATGTATGAAGACATATAACCGCGAGTATATTACTTGATTAGGAAGGAATAAAGTGTCATCTCACTAAGGTTTTATCAATATCCGAAGGAAAGCAAAGTATATCATCCTTATGACTCTAACATCAAAGGAAAGCAGCAAAGAACATCATCAATGAGACAATCCCCACCAGCACCAGTCCAATCTCGCTCCATTGCTTAGCTTGCACATTTAGAAATATATGCAGGGCGTGAGTATATAATACTCAGTGGGCAAACGCCGAAAAACATGAAAGGCGCTCTTAGAGCTATATGTTTGAAGCTTGCCACATCATCAGCAATACACAGAAATAAGTTAGCATAAATGAATCTGTGCATGCAGTTTTAATAATCAACATCATAATTAAGTGTCTGCAGACAAAGTAATCGACATGTATGTACCGCATCTACAACTCATCATCATAATTAAGGTACTGAGAAGTAGGCCTCCTTCTCAAGCACCGTGACCGGCCGACCCGAAGACAGGCTCACAGTCACCTCTGTGTACACAACCCCGCTTGTAGGAGGATCCGAATTAGTCTCATCTCATCAGTAGAGGGTAACATACAAGCTCAACATCAAAAATTGGCAAGTCAAACAGTTCTCAAACATCATTTAACTCAATATTTGATAAACTCATAAATATCATCATCAAACATTTTAGAAAGCTCATACGATAAACGTATACTCAAAATATTGCCCACCTGTAGTCCTTCGCTTAAGCTCGGATAGGAATATGTGACTTACTTCTTCGTCTCGCTCGGGTCTTCATGAATCATCAACATCATCACGAAGGTTCATGTGATAAAACAAACCTTAGTTAGAACTCATTACTAAAATCCAATCTCGTCTCAACGATAACTTCTCACTCCACGTCTATTTACCCAATAAAACCAATTCCCTAGGTATACTCAACTTCTAAGGATTCACACGTCTTACTCTCGATTTAACTCTCAACTCGGACCATACTCAAAGCAAACAAGCACATAGGCATGTACAAACACATAAGCATACAACTCATACACACATAAATCACAAACAAACTCCATTATGCACTGACTCGACTTCAAAACCTCACCAGACTCAGTACAGAGCTCTACTGGGGTCGGAGTCTATACCATTTGAAACCTCTTTGAGTCTAGTTTTATTCAAAAAGAAGTAGGATAAAAAACTCCAAGTAATTTAGGAGATATGACTGTTCTCCTACAGCCTACCATATTGGCAGTTTTGAGTAGTTGAAAGTTGCGAAATTTTGAAAAATAGTAACCATTGCCGAAAAGGCTTGGAAAGTTACCAATGTGCTCAAGACTCTCATGTATACTTCTCATAAAATTTTCATGATGTTTGGGTAACAAGAACTCACCAAACAGTAGGTACAAAAGGGTTGCAAAATGACTTCACAATTCTCTAACTCGACTCGTTTCTCAAATCTCATCACTCTAACTCCATCATTGGTTTGTCCACTCATAACTCTATTTAAAAGAAAATCTGTCTTATATGGTCATAAAAAAAAAAATCTCGCATCTCGACATCTCAGTATTCTCAATAGTGTTAAAACACTATC
Source organism: Salvia miltiorrhiza (assembly GCF_028751815.1). Lineage (NCBI taxonomy): Eukaryota > Viridiplantae > Streptophyta > Magnoliopsida > Lamiales > Lamiaceae > Salvia > Salvia miltiorrhiza. The sequence goes on along the minus strand of NC_080389.1, from coordinate 33,967,250 downwards.
TCCCAACATAAGGAAAAGTACGGGGTGTTACATCCTACCCCCCTTAAAAGAAATTTCATCCCGAAATTTGAGTTATTCACCTTCGGGAAAAAGCTCTGGGTACTTCTCTTTCATCTTCTCTTCAAGTTCCCATGTTGACTCTCTTTTTGACCGTGATGTCTCCATTGGATTTTCACCAAAGGAATCGACTTGTTCCTCAATTGTTGGATCTTCCGGTCCAGTATAGCATCAGGTCTCTCTCTTCGTAGCTCAAAACTTGCACCAGGGACATTTCTTCTTGATGGATGACGTGTTTTGGATCAAACACATACTTTCTCAATTGAGACACATGGAAAACGTCCTGGACGTTCGCGAAGCTCGGAGGCAACGCTAGTTTATAGGCTACTTGGCCTACTTCTTCTAATACATCATAAGGTCCTATATATCTCGGTTTGAGTCTTTCTTTAACTCGAAAAAATAACACGCTCCCCGAGATAGGGAAAACTTACATAAACATCGTTTCTAACGTCAAAAGAATCTATCAATGATTACTCAACTGTCGGATTTCCTTCTCTCGATTTTGCTAATCGATGTCATAATTCATAGCATGTGGTCTCACTTCTATTGTGGAAGTCTCTAACAGGTGTAATTTGTATAAGGTTGCCGAAATGGCTCCTTCACACTTTAACACGTCAAACATCTTTCTACGAAAGATGCCATCTCTCGCTTCTTATTCTCTTATTAAAGTGTCATTTCAGTCTTGGCACGTATTCATACTTTCCGCAATTGCGATGTAAGGGTGTCATGAGCTTCGCTCGTAATTTCATTCTTCAGCTCTTCTTTATCAGGCACACATAGTTTCTCTTAAAACAAAAATGGCATTATCTGCCGCCTCTTGATAATTCTCCATTTTCTAGATTCGAATCTTCATTCGCAACCTTTACATCTTTTTATCATTTCTTTGAGCTGTGACTATTCTCGGTCGTAAGTCTGGTGTACTGCTCAGTGCAGAAATTACTATTTCTGTAGTTTGTGGTGGTATTACTACCTCCAAATTTATCTTCCCGAATTCCATGATTAGGTTCACTTCTTGAGTAAGGAGAAATCCCAACTCTCCCTGATTCTCTCTGTTTAACGCGTCAATTACAATGTTAGCCTCTCCAGGGTGATAATTCATTTCACAATCATAATCTTTCACTAACTCTAATCGTCTTCTTTGTTGCATGTTCAGATCTATTTGCTCAAAGAAATATTTGAGACTTTTATGATCGGTGTATATCTCACATTGTACTTCGTAGAGATGGTGTCTCCAGATCTTCAAAGCATGCACTACGGCTGCTAATTCTAAATCATGCGTTGGATAATTTATCTCATGCGGTCTCAAAAGTCGCGAAGCATACGCTATATCTTTTCCCTCTTGCATCAGCACACGACCTAGACCATTCTTCGATGCATCAGTGCAAATTGCATACTAAGTCTCTTCTTTAGCTCTTGAAAACTTCGTTCACAATCGTTCGGCCAAACGAACTTGACTTCTTTCTTTCGCAGGTGCGTCAATGGCTTAGCGATTTTTGAAAAGCCCTTAATAAAACGTCGATAATACACTGCTAATCCCAGAAAACTGCGAATCTCGTGCGGTGTGGTTGGCGATCTCCATTCCTGTACCGCTTGAACTTTCGCCGGGTGTACCTCAATTCCTCTTGCGAAAACGATATGTCCAAGAAAATTGATTTCTTTAAGCCAGAACTCGCATTTGCTAAACTTCGCATAAAACTTCTCAACTCACAATCTCTCTAACGCGATCTTGTCTAGGTATTCGCGAAAAACGCGGTTCATGAGATCCATGAATACTGTCGGGCATTCGTCAAACCGAAAGACATTACTATAACTCATGGTGTCTATATCTCGTACGAAATGCCGTCTTCGGAAATATCTTCCGATCGTATCTTCAGCTGATAGTATATCGTTCTCAAGTCAAATTTTGAAAAAGTGCTCGCTCTTTGTAGTTGATTGAACAGATTATCGATCCGGGGTAACGGATACTTATTCTTTATCGTTACTTTGTTCAACTCTCGATAATCGATACACAACCTCAAGCTTCCATCCTTCTCTTTTAACAAAAGGACTGTTGCTTCCCATGGGGAAACACTAGGTCAAAAGAAGCCCATATCTAGAAATTCTTGTAGTTGCAGTTTTAACTCTCGCAACTCTGTGGGGGTCATTCTGTATGGCGCTTTCGACGTCGGTGACGCGCCGGGCTCTAAATCAATCGTAACCCCAAGCTGTCGGTCTGGGGGTAATCCTGATAAAGTCTTAGGGAAAAGCATCTTTATACTCTCGCACGACTGGCATCATCAACGTTTGCATTTGGATTTGTCTCTCTGGCTCGGATATACAACGCACGCGGTTGTATCATTTCTCCGCAAGAACTTTCTTGCTTGCAGTGCCGAGATGATCAACGTCTTCTTCTATTTTCTCTCAATACCAATGAAGGAAGTATGTTCTTGGCCAGGTGGCTGAAAAGATATCCGTCTCTCCTTGCATTGTATCTTCACATGGTTTTCCTCTAACCAGTCCATTCCAAAAATTATATCCAAGTGCCACATAGGCATCAATCTCAGGTTTCTCGCCTCAAGCTTAAACGATCTCAACTTGAATTCTAAGTTAGGGCACACGGATGAAACCGTAGTGGTTCAGCCTGTGGGTGTGATTACTCTTTAGAGGTTGTGGAACAGGCTCTTCGTTCGGTGTCGAACAAAATACTATGGGCACACCTTTCAATTCGTCTATATCTGACAATTTTCCTCGATTCTTGTCTGGTGCTTTCTGCTCAAGCGCGAACAGTCTCTAGTGATGAGGTCGATTCGCCTACGGGGCTGGTGGTTGCCTTCTTGACTGATGTGGTCGGTAGGCTGGCTGTTGTCGTTGTGGTGGAGGTAGCGGTAGAGTTCCCTCCATTGCTTTTGAGTTGCGGCTGATACTGACTCGATCGTCCTCCGCTTCCATTTTTTTTTTGCCGATTCGGACACTGGTTCGAGTAGTGCCTGACCCTTCCGCAGGTGTAACAGCTATTCTGTCTCATCTTACATTATCTCAAATGTAATTTATTGCTCTTCGACAAGGCGACATCCCTCGCGGTTCTTGAAGGTTTACTGCTGCTGGGGCAGTTAACATAAGGCCGTTTGTCTCAGTTCTGATATGGCGGTGGCACATTCTGACTCTGCCACGGCTTCTTAGGGCCTTGACTTCGGTCGTCTCATTTTCTCTTTCCTTCTTGCCCTCGTCCAGAAAAAGATAGATTGCACGTTCGAGTGCTCTTAACCGTTTTGGGGTGCTGAAGCTTAAATCGCTTTCTCTGGCTACATTGCCAGTTCTATATCCAATGCTCTCTTTAATACTTCAGTACACATAACCGCACTCTGACTTGTTAAATCGTCTCGTACCTCTTGTCTCAACCCTGATCGAAACAATTTTGACATCTTCTCGTTCATCTATTCTCGATATGTATTCCGAACCAAGTCGCGAAACTGACGTTCGTATTCAGCTACGGTTTTATTGCATTATCTCATATCATCAACCAACTCTATTTCTTTCTTCAATCGGTTTCTCTTTCTCGGCCAAGTCTAAGGGGACATGTATCAACCTTAGGACTAATTCTCATAACTCACAAATCATAAGACTCTTACTCAACATCATATTATTTCCTTAATTCTCATAACTCAATGTCAAAGACATATTTCATGTCTATCATCGTAACATCAGATCAAAGCTCTACTCAAGCATAGGGACTCTCTGGTCATCGTCGTATAGACATATAAGAAAATTTTCTCTTTCGAAAACTCTTACTAATTGCGGGGCATAACGGAAATAAAACATCCCGTAATACTACGACGTTGCTACTTCTATACTAGTCGTCATCTCAGTCTGCTATCGCGGAAAACGTCATCTGTTCTAATCTGTCATCTCGATCTCCTTGAATCTGCTATTGCCTATTCTGTCTTAGCATCACTTCTTCTCATCCTCGAAATGGTTAGCTTTCTACATACTTGGCTAAATATAAGAAAATCCATAATCGAACAGTTGTGCTCGTCCCGTAATAAAATATTCTACGACTGCTCCCATAACTCGTGTTTTCTTCCAAATACTCTTCTTGTTATGCCATCCTAGTTACCTAGACATTCCTAACTCTTGTCGGATGTGGTAGGGACTAGGATGTGATGAATAAAAATGTCTGATCTTGAACAAGACGAGCTCAAGTAATGGAATGATTCCATAATAGCCAGTGCTATCTCAAGGATAATGAAGAAGTTACAATCAAAGGAAGATCAAAAGCTAGAATAGAAACTAAGATAAAAACTGAGATATATATAATATGATGGGAGTAAATCAATACTGGAAGTAGAAGCAATCCACTAAGTGGAAAATGAATAAATTGTCCACTGTTAAAACTAGGGGTAAGGATTTCCAACACAAACGGCTCAGGCTCGAACACAGTGGATCTGGAAAAATTTCTCAATAGCAAATAGTTCATCTCATATAGGAGTTCAAATGGATGCAGAAAAATTTAAAAAACGACCAAGCGGGATAGGGACTCAATAAGTCTACTCTCATGATTGCTCTAGCGATGATAAACGCGGTCCCGGTAAAAGTACCTCTATTACGAAGTACAATTGGTCAAAAGTATCTATGCATCCCATGAGGTCTCCATGATACGTTCGCCCTATTAGGGTCGTGTCTATAAATCGCGATGAAATCTCTAACTCTCGTCGTATCATCTCAACTATTGGTCTCTCTGCTTCTCTTCTTCATCTTCTTCTCGGTTTATGTTCCTTTCGTTCCCTCTTCTTCTCGGAGGTATACTACAAAGGGAAAAGAATTATATAACTATCGACTTCGAAACTAGCCGTTCGTCAAAACAAAATACTAATTCTCTTTTTCTCACTTCGCTTCTATATCTCATAAGTGATCTCAAAATTCTCAAAATTCTTATCCACTCTAGTTCTCGTTTATCATCTTTCGAAATTCTCGTCAATCTCTATTTCTCATTTATCATCAAGCATCAACATCATCATCATTCTCAAAGCTCTGATAAAGAAAGTGAAACTCACTAATCATCAACACCTCTGTATATATATATATATATATATGGAAAACTGCCTCTCTCTCTCGAGGTCTTTTACAAAAGTAAGGTCTTATGTACCAAAGCCCTAACTCCAAAATGATGCTCTAACTATACAAGCATCATAGGTACTAAGCACCTATAGATATATACTATCTACACATACATACTATACTATGCCTTTCTACCTATATATATATATCAACTATGCATCTAACATATGTACGCGTCTACTAGATACACGTGATCGCTAGTCGTCGTCTCCTGAAATCCTGCTCGTCGCATCGTCAACCTCCATATCCTCACTCGGCTCTGACTCCTGACTCTCGTACTCGTCGATCAGTCAGTAGACGCTATCGTCGCTCGGCTCATCTCGACGTTGGTGTCCACCATCGGACCATAAACCGGCACCTCAGGAATAGGTACCCATGTCTCGACTCCGTCAGCAGTAGTATGATGCTGCAATGGCTGGGTCCGTTCGTAGCCGACCGTCATCTCTGGAGTCTCCTCATCGCTATCAACGTGTGCTGGCCGAGATCCTCCCTCCTGGGCGTCTCGGGACGGTGGATATGAAATCGAGTGCACATACATCTGAAAAGCCAAAGTGCCTGGCTCAGGCAATGGGGCAACCCTCGGATAAGGATCAAAGGGAACTCGCTCAATCTGAGGCTCAGTAGGAACAATCGGCTGTGAAACATCAGACTCAAGAGAAACTAGAATCGGATCAGCTGGGGGTAGAGGTGCAATCGGAAACGGCTCCTCGGAAAGTGGGGGCACAACAACTAGCTCTCCTCCTTGGGCTGGTCCCTTAAGCTCTCCATACGGCGGTGAAGGGGCTCGCCATAAGTAAAGTAGCGGTGGCTAAGTCCGTCCGGTATATACTCCCTAAACCATCGCTGTCTCAATATGCCTCGGCATCTCGTCCTCGTTTGGTACGGTAGGGCATCGGCTACACTAGCCTCAACATCTCTCCTCATATTCTACATCGACTGCCTCATATCAGAATTCATCATCTCAAACAATTCTGTCATCAAAACAATACATAACTCATTAGTGAATCAAACTCAGCTCTCAACAGAAAAGTAATAAGAAACAACATCAACCTCTTACCTCGTTAAGTCGGAGGAGATGGGGTGCTGGGGTTGAAGGAATATTAAATTGAATTAACGTTCCGCTTTGCCCGATGATCGTTTCTTGGTTATTATTAATTTATCATACAACGATTAATCCTAACATGCTCCTATGAATTTAACAACTGCACGTTGGAGTTAGAAAATACCTGAAGAATTCCTAAGAATTCGTCAATCTGTCGCTGAACAGGTCAGTCAGCTTCAAGCCTTTGTTTGAAGCCTCAAACGTCCTCAAAACGTATTTCTCCCAGAAATACGACTTCTTCGTCTTCGAGAGAGCTTTCCGCGGCCGCCTGATTCGTCTGAATCGGAGTTCTGTGGAGGAAGTTATGGTCGTTTTACGGAGACTGCCAGAACTTGGTTTCCTGCGAAAATCTGACTCCAGCTCTGATCTTCTCGACTGTATCCCGCTCAATTCCCAACGTTGGATGGACAACGAGCTATGGAAATTCCCAAGACAGAAATCACCTCACGTTTTCCTGCGCCTCTCTCTGCTCTCAAAAACCCTAATTTTATCAGTGTGTTTTCCTGAGAGCTGACAGCTGTATTTAATAATACAGAAAACTGAGAGGGGGCGCCAGTTTCTATGTGAGGGCCGAAAATCTGCCCTACTTGGGCTAGGAGACATTGGGCCAGCCCAGGGACCAGATACAAGGAATAAAGATGGGCCTCAAATAAATTAATTTATCTATGGTCAGCCCAGACCATAATTAATTTATAAATATCAGTTCATTCCACTAGAGAACCGATACTGACTTACCCCTTTATTGCCGGTGATGAGTCGGGGCTTGTATTTAGACTTATTAAATCTCCGTATTTAAAATATCCGACATCCATTAATTAATTAGAGCTCTGACAGCTTAAATTAATTAATCTCTTAATAATTCCTTAAGCAGTACCACTCAAACTTTATTGTTACGCCTGAACTTAATCAACCTGCAGGGTTTAGCGTAATAAACCTTATTGAGCTCCTTAAGGGGATGTCATTATCCTATACCGGATACGGGTACTAATACAGATAATCAAATATCATATATTAACCGCTATCACCCAAGATACATAGTACTCGAGTTAGTATATAACTTTCACCCATAGTAAGTCAAAGTGATATACGAATTAATATATATATCTGAATACTTATTAGTATTAAGATTTATAAGTCACCGAGATCTTGATTATTCACTTAAGTCAGATAGAAGAATACATCTCAAACTGTGGTCCTATCAATACGTAATGACGTACCAGTATAGACAAGTAGCCAAGACAAACTACTTCCATCTATACTGCAGCCTAAACCAATAACTTGTCCTATAGTTATTTCGGCTGTGATCATATTATATCTCTTAAGGTTATTCCAATTATATGGTCTTCTGTGATCTACAACACACCATATAATCTACTTATATAGAGATAAAGAACATACATATGCAATCATGAACACAATCAGATAGGAGATTAGATAGTGAACTTAGGAAACATTGTATACAAGCATAAAACGTTCTTGCTTTCAGTATACAAATCCAACAATCTCCCACTTATACTAAAGCAAACTTTTAGTATACAATGCGTCTATTTACCAATCACCTAACACTTCTCCCACTTATACTTAAAGTTTCCTAAGTGGGTGGCATCAATCTGGCATCAATCGCATTCCCATCTTTCAATGACCATTTGCGATAAGCCTTTTGTGAAAAGATCAGTAGGTTTCTCCAATATGTGAGAATTTATTCTTTGAGCACATAACCTCGATTTACGAATAATCGTATAACTTGGTACTTACTCTCCATGTGTTTGACCCCTTGTGGTTCTAGGATTCCTTAGAGTTTGCAACTGCACTTGAGGTACCACGAAGGTGATGCTCTCACGCAAACTAGGAATCACTCTTAGACCCTGGAGGTAGTGGTCAAACCAAAAGGTTTTACCTCCCAAGGAAAACACATAGCTCGAGGTAATTATTCTTTGTTCCGGTCAGCCTGGAAATCCGAAATCGTATAATCCAAAAATGAACTAAACTGTCTAACTGGTAAACTATTCTTATTCTCTAGTCAGGGACTTGAAAATATAATTTACCACAGTTCAGTGTCCTTAACTAGGACTATACAGATATCTTACAACCATGCTAACTGCATAGTAAATATAAGATCTCGTACATAGCAATCCATACATGAAGCTATCTACTGCGGAAACGTAGAATACTGCCTTCATTTCCTCAACCTTAATAGGCATCTTAAGACATAGTCTTTAGATAAAGGAACGCCATATCTAAAAGGTAGCAATCCTTTCTTGGCGGTATTCATACTAAAACGAGCATTCACAGTATCAATGTAAGACACTCGAGATAAGCCCAACATCATTTTCTAGTGATCCCTTATAACCTTGATCACAAAGATGTATACTGTACCTCCTTAGTCTTTCATCTAAGACTGTTCGGATAACCATTACTTTATGTCTTGACAATAGCTCCATATTGTCGCCAATTAGGAGGATATTATCTACATAAAATGCAAGATAAACCACATCACCGATGACACGAGAGCGATTGACACGAGATGCTTCTCTCTCTCCCTCACGTAACCTTCAGGTTGTTGCACATGGCTGTCCTTACCTTTTTCAAGGTAATATATATGACATCCATTTGCAAGACCTCGATGGTTTAAGTGAACTGCTATGGGTAAAATGATCCGAATGTTCTGAGCATGGCACTGGCGAAAATATCATCATAACCTATACCCTCACACTGGGCATAACCTTTCGCCACCAGTCTAGCTTTAAAAACTACGACCTTGCTCATTCGGACTTATCATTCTCTTGTATACTCACTTGCAACCTATGGCTTTACGGCATTCTGGTAGCAAGATTTTCTTAGTATACAACCATATTCTTAATGGATTGCTCCATTGAGGCGTGCCAGGAATCTACATTCTCGTCTTCCACTAATTCCAAGTAGATATCTGGGTCGATTCTCTTATATTCACTACCAGAGACTGAATCCAAAGATTCTCACAAGAATATAAATCGATCGGGTTGTCCCACAACCCTCCCACTACAATGGATCTGTGGTGGCACATGTGTGTCAACAGTGCGTGCAGTGTCTTGTGGTACAAAACTCTTGCACACTTGGCTTGGGTGATGGAATCGCCTGTCTAATGTTTTCAATTTCTTGAAGCACACTATCTGACTTGGATTAGTGATTACTCCCATAGTCCACTTCTAAGAATCGTGTGTCATTGCTAATAACCACCTTCTGATTCTTTAGGACTAATTGCAAAGATACATTACTCATCATCGAACATATTTTTCCAAGAGTGACCTATTTCTTCTCTCCACCACACCATTTTATATAGGGATTACACGGTATAGTAAAACTGGGTTGGAATCCCAAACATTGACAATGAATCAGAAAAGATCATTCCTAACACATTATTAGCCCTTTATCCCCTTTGCCATGAATGACCCGGTCTCCATCTTTTCCTCTATATAGGATTCGCAGGTTCCAAATGGTACAACCTGGATTGAATCCAATGTACTATTTAGACACGAGCCTTTGGATCCTGTTAAGATAGATGTGACCTAAACTAGGGTATCAATATATGTGTATGATCCTCAAGAGAGATTAGCCTTAATTTTTCTCTTTCTTTGTTCGATGATGTAAATGCAATATAAAGGTACTTTATAGACAAGTTATAGTATGAAGAGAGATGTTCAAAAAATACCAGAATAGACAACTTTGTCATTTCTTATGATAGAAACACCACTATCAAAAATGACGTGTAATCCATCTATTCAAAATTTTGAAACATGATAAGGAACTCTCAAAAACTTAAACTATGTCTTTAGAACTTAAAGACAAGTCTCCAATTGCAACAATTGCGACTCTAGTCATGTTGCCTATGAAGACAATCATCTCATCACTTTTCAGCTTCCTTGTCAGCCTAAAAGCCATGCAAGGTGCAACAATCATTATCAGTTTCTCTCGTTATCCACTACTCACAACTGAGTAGAAAACGAGCTGACATGTCTCAGTTACTATAGCAAGTGAAGTACCTTAACCTTTTGCCTTGAGTATTAAAAGAAAAATTCTCTAATACTCAATCTTATCACACCACTACTCCCACTATTTCCCTTGTCTTTCTTGCCCCTTGGATCCTTCTTCTTCCCGTCTTTTGACGAAGAAGATGGCCATCCTTTGGCAATAACAAGTGTTTGCACATCTTTTTCCCACAACTTCCTTAGTTGTAACTAGAGCATTCAACAACTCAAAAAGAGTATTATATTTCTTGCTCATAACAGCGTTGAGGCGGAAGTTCTTAATTAAAAGACTTGGGAAGAGAGTTCAGGATAATATCGACTTTTGCCTCACCGTCGATACTCCCACTGAACAAGTCAAGTCCGTCAAAAATTGCATGACAAGCTCGTGCACTGAGCTGTGCTCACTCATAAAAATAACAAGATTACTCTCATCAAATTTAAATGAGTAGCTCAGTCCGACTCTCCAAACACTTTCTTGAGATTCAGCATAATGATAATAGCATCGTCCATGCCCTGATGTTGGAGCTACAAGGTTTATGACATTATACTCATAATATAGCATATAGCCACATTATTCGTCTTATGCCACCTTTTATGTAATTCTTTTTTCTCATCAGTGGACTCATTGTTCGGACCATAAGAACGTGGAGTAGTAAGCAACACAAAAAAATGTGTTAGTTTGTGATAAAGGTGAAAATCCAAAACTGCGTTTCCATTTTATATATGTGGACCGGTTAAAAGACTTTGTGCAAGAATAAATAAACAATAAGAGACATAGACATATCTGAAAGTAACGAACATAAAACACATAATTCGTAACAATAATATTGTAACCTTTTGATAAAACAATATTAATGAAACCTCCAACCGCTCAAAGAATCCCATGTGCAAGCCACGTTGGGTGGACGTTTACACACGAACTCCTCAACCAGACTATTTACCTAGTCATTTAATTTTCATCCATGTCAACTTAACCTTTTGACAAAGGAAATTAATAGTTGGCACCTTAACTAGACCATATCATTATCAAGAAGGGACTCCTTTGGGAGTTGTACATTGTACTTGATATGATATCTAAGCAATGACCACATTTTAACCTTGAAAATTAAATTCTCGAAATTAGCATACTCACTCGGACCATGCCGCTTTCAATTTAATTTTCTTGGTTATCTTATTTAATTCCATTCTCCAAAGTACTTGTGAAAATTACACAAGTAAGCCACGTTGGGTGGACGTTTACTGCATAACTCCCACTACTTCAATGGTTTAAATATTTTTTATAGAAACCTCTTCTGACAAACTTATGAAAAACAAATATGAAGTAAGCCACGTTGGGTGGACGTTTACTCACATTGCTAATCACTTTGTCTAGAGACCGCATGTGGAGGTCTACATAATTTTAAGAATAAAAAATTATTAAGTAATAACCACAATTTAACCTTGAGAATTAAATTCTCGAAATTGACATACTCACTCGGACCATGCCGCTTTCAATTTAATTTTCTTGGTTATCTTATTTAATTCCATTCTCCAAAGTACTCGTGAAAATTACACAAGTAAGCCACGCTGTGTGGACGTTTACTGCATAACTCCCACTACTTCAATGGATTAAATATTTTTATAGAAACCTCTTCTGACAAACTTATGAGAAACAAATATGAAGTAAGCCACGTTGTGTGGACGTTTACTCACATCGCCAATCACTTTGTCTAGAGACCGCTTGTGGAAATCTAAATAATTTTTAATCATCTATAAAATTATTAATACAACTTAGTCTTTTTCTTTCAAAAGGTTTTTGATCATGCTCAACACATAATCTTAAACATGCTCTTCTAGAACGCAACACGTAAAACATGCTCGCAGAATTCTAAAACATGCTTAAGAAAACAATAAACCTAGCATGCTTGTCTAAGCGCAGTTAATAAACAAATATTAACAAGCAAAGACAAAAATAGCATGCAAAGAGCATAAGGGATTAACACCACGACATGCAACGAACAGAAATAAAGAATTAAAATTCTTCGTGACCCATTCGTGGAATCCCAACATCTATTCTATTACATTTAAAACAGAAAAGAAAAGCCCAAAAACGAAACTTGGCCCAAACACACCATCTGGCCCGTCTTTGGAAAAACTAGGGTTTGGGCCCCCTAGGGTTTGGAAAAACTCACCCACCTAGGGTTTGGAAGCCCCAAGCGCCGCCGCCTCCCTTTGCAGCCCCCACCGCCGCACAGCAGCCTCCCGGCGCTGCAGTAGCCCGGCGCGCGCAGCGCCCCGGCGCTGGCAGCCTCCTCGGCGCCGGCAGCCTTGCTCGCTCCTCACCCGGCACACCTCCTCCACTCCAACTCCGTTCTTCGTTGTTGATTCGTCGTCGTCTCCGTCTCGTTCCACAGTTTTACAGATTACAAAGGAAAACAAATACAATTTGAAATCCTAATCTAAACACGGATTTTCTCGTGGTGAAAAACGATTACAACGTCAAACGACGTATCCCACGAATCAACAGACCACGAAGAACAACAGCAGTAAAAACAACGCACATTATTAATCATACAAAAATTAATAATAGAGCCATGAAATTAATCCTGGGCTCTGATACCAATTGAAGGAATATTAAATTGAATTAACGTTCCGCTTTGCCCGATGATCGTTTCTTGGTTATTATTAATTTATCATACAACGATTAATCCTAACATGCTCCTATGAATTTAACAACTGCACGTTAGAGTTAGAAAATACCTGAAGAATTCCTAAGAATTCGTCAATCTGTCGCTGAACAGGTCAGTCAGCTTCAATCTGTCCCAGAAATACGACTTCTTCGTCTTCGAGAGAGCTTTCCGTGGCCGCCTGATTCGTCTGAATCGGAGTTCTGTGGAGGAAGTTATGGTCGTTTTACGGAGACTGCCAGAACTTGGTTTCCTGCGAAAATCTGACTCCAGCTCTGATCTTCTCGACTGTATCCCGCTCAATTCCCAACGTTGGATGGACAACGAGCTATGGAAATTCCCAAGACAGAAATCACCTCACGTTTTCCTGCGCCTCTCTCTGCTCTCAAAAACCCTAATTTTATCAGTGTGTTTTCCTGAGAGCTGACAGCTGTATTTAATAATACAGAAAACTGAGAGGGGGCGCCAGTTTCTATGTGAGGGCCGAAAATCTGCCCTACTTGGGCTAGGAGACTTTGGGCCAGCCCAGGGACCAGATACAAGGAATAAAGATGGGCCTCAAATAAATTAATTTATCTATGGTCAGCCCAGACCATAATTAATTTATAAATATCAGTTCATTCCACTAGAGAACCGATACTGACTTACCCCTTTATTGCCGGTGATGAGTCAGGGCTTGTATTTAGACTTATTAAATCTCCGTATTTAAAATATCTGACATCCATTAATTAATTAGAGCTCTGACAGCTTAAATTAATTAATCTCTTAATAATTCCTTAAGCAGTACCACTCAAACTTTATTGTTACGCCTGAACTTAATCAACCTGCAGGGTTTAGCGTAATAAACCTTATTGAGCTCCTTAAGGGGATGTCATTATCCTATACCGGATACGGGTACTAATACAGATAATCAAATATCATATATTAACCGCTATCACCCAAGATACATAGTACTCGAGTTAGTATATAACTTTCACCCATAGTAAGTCAAAGTGATATACGAATTAATATATATATATCTGAATACTTATTAGTATTAAGATTTAAAAGTCACCGAGATCTTGAATCTTCACTTAAGTCAGATAGAAGAATACATCTCAAACTGTGGTCCTATCAATACGTAATGACGTACCAGTATAGACAAGTAGCCAAGACAAACTACTTCCATCTATACTGCAGCCTAAACCAATAACTTGTCCTATAGTTATTTCGGCTGTGATCATATTATATCTCTTAAGGTTATTCCAATTATATGGTCTTCTGTGATCTACAACACACCATATAATCTACTTATATAGAGATAAAGAACATACATATGCAATCATGAACACAATCAGATAGGAGATTAGATAGTGAACTTAGGAAACATTGTATACAAAGCATAAAACGTTCTTGCTTTCAGTATACAAATCCAACAGGGGTTTCGTTTCAACATGACTCTCTCTCAAACTAGCCTAAGAATTCAAATTAGACTAGTACTCAATCTAAAAAGAGTAGAAGCAATCAAAGGTTCAACTCAATCAAGCAATTAACTCAGAGCAGACGACCTGCTCTGATACCACTATGTCGCAGCCCGATTCCCAACGCTAGTGATAGCGGGGTACGAGTATCGATACGACTAAAATAAATGAATAAAGAACAATAAAACTAAACTGAACATCGGGCGGAAGCTCACATCAAAACATACTAAGGAAAAGCATTATAATTCGGCTCAAGGGTATATATACGTCAACATCGTTATAACTTCTTAAATATCAGGAATTTCAAGAAGAAAAGCAAAGTAGGTACAACTTATTTTCCATAAGGAAGCATAATATCAAGAGTATCACAGCAAAAGGCGTAACAATTATATGTATGAAGACATATAACCGCGAGTATATTACTTGATTAGGAAGGAATAAAGTGTCATCTCACTAAGGTTTTATCAATATCAGAAGGAAAGCAAAGTATATCATCCTTATGACTCTAACATCAAAGGAAAGCAGCAAAGAACATCATCAATGAAACAATCCCCACCAGCACCAGTCCAATCTCGCTCCATTGCTTAGCCTGCACATTTAGAAATATATGCTGGGCGTGAGTATATAATACTCAGTGGGCAAACGCCGAAAAACATGAAAGTCGCTCTTAGAGCTATATGTTTGAAGCTTGCCACATCATCAGCAATACACAGAAATAAGTTAGCATAAATGAATCTGTGCATGCAGTTTTAATAATCAACATCATAATTAAGTGTCTGTAGACAAAGTAATCGACATGTATGTACCGCATCTACAACTCATCATCATAATTAAGGTACTGAGAAGTAGGCCTCCTTCTCAAGCACCGTGACCGGCCGACCCGAAGACGGCTCACAGTCACCTCTGTGTACACAACCCCGCTTGTAGCAGGATCCGAATTCGTCTCATCTCATCAGTAGAGGGTAACATACAAGCTCAACATCAAAAATTGGCAAGTCAAACAGTTCTCAAACATCATTTAACTCAATATTTGATAAACTCATAAATATCATCATCAAACATTTTAGAAAGCTCATACGATAAACGTATACTCAAAATATTGCCCACCTGTAGTCCTTCGCTTAAGCTCGGATAGGAATAGGTGACTAGCTTCTTCGTCTCGCTCGGGTCTTCATGAATCATCAACATCATCATGAAGGTTCATGTGATAAAACAAACCTTAGTTATAACTCATTACTAAAATCCAATCTCGTCTCAACGATAACTTCTCACTCCACGTCTATTTACCCAATAAAACTAATTCCCTAGGTATACTCAACTTCTAAGGATTCACACGTCTTACTCTTGATTTAACTCTCAACTCGGACCATACTCAAAGCAAACAAGCACATAGGCATGTACAAACACATAAGCATACAACTCATACACACATAAATCACAAACAAACTCCATTCAGCACTGACTCGACTTCAAAACCTCACCAGACTCAGTACAGAGCTCTACTGGGGTCGGAGTCTATACCATTTGAAACCTCTTTGAGTCTAGTTTTATTCAAAAAGAAGTAGGATGAAAAACTCCAAGTAATTTAGGAGATATGACTGTTCTCCTACAGCCTACCATATTGGCAGTTTTGAGTAGTTGAAAGTTGCGAAATTTTGAAAAATAGTAACCATTGCCGAAAAGGCTTGGAAAGTTACCAATGTGCTCAAGACTCTCATGTATACTTCTCATAAAATTTTCATGATGTTTGGGTAACAAGAACTCACCAAACAGTAGGTACAAAAGGGTTGCAAAATGACTTCACAATTCTCAAGCAAACAAACCTAAGTTAAACTCGGTGACCAGAGCAGAGAAATGAATTCTCGGTCAGAGCAGAGAAATGGGAAGCCAGAGAAATCAACATATCAGAGCAGAGAAATCACTAGTCAGAGGAATCACTCGTCAGATGAATCAATAGTCAGATGAATCACTCGTCAGAGGAATCAATAGTCAGAGGAATCACTCCTCAGAGGATTCAATATATCAGAGGAATCACTCGTCAGAGGAATCAATATATCAGAGCAGAGGAATGGCGAACTCTCTTTCAGACTCAAGACTCAAGACAGAACAGTGCAGACAGGAGCAAACTCGAAAATTCATCAACTTTTTCATTCCCAAAGTTCATCAAACGCTTCCAAACATCAAAAATACTATCACTCAACATCATAGCCAACTCAAAAACTCATTTAAACACTACATTCATCAAACATCACGTTAATCCTTTCATATATTCATGCTCATCATCAAATCATCATTCAAGACATAACCTCAAGGATTTTCCAAATTTATATATATTAAACTGAATTTTGTAAAAATCATGTCTCAAGACTAAGCTTTGCAAAACACACCTTAATCTCCTCAAATCATCACATATAACATACTTCTCACCCCAATTTAAGAAAAGAACCAGAAAGATTTTTAAAGGGCATGAACCCTAATTTTCGAAAATGAAGAAGAAAAAGGTGGAGGGGGAGTTTCTCATGCTTCAATCATCCTTCTATACACATATATCTCACAATAAAGTCTAGATCCAAAAGATTAAAACACTTACTCAAGTAGTTTCAAGAAAAGGAAATCTTCTCTCTATTCTTCAAGCATTAAACTCCACTAATCTTCTTGAATCAAGAGTAGAAAGTGTTTAAGGACTAGATTTAGTGGAGGATTGCACCATAGATATGTCTTGAGAAGCTTGAGCTTGGTCTCCAATAGAGGAGAGAAAGAATGGCGTGAGGGAGAGAGAAGAAGGTGAAGGGCCGAACATGAGAGTGAAGGAAGGAGAGAGAAAAGGTCTTTTGTTTTAATCTCCAATCTTACTCTCTAAGCTAAACACATTTAATGCCCAAATAGTACTTTGTCTCCCCACTTGGCCACTTGTCTAATCCCACATGTAAGAAAGATTAAAATAATGGGAGTGAGTGTAGGAATGTGTGGTGGTAAAAATCATATATGCTATTATTCAAAAATCACAATGACTCAAATATAAGCGCACACGTATCAAGTAAATCACATAACGTCAATCAAAAAGCTCACAAAGTTATCACATTAAAGACAGATCATCACTCGTCATTAATCTAATCGTCACTCTAGCTTAATCCTCTTTATAGTGACTCTCAATCACTATCTCGACTCTATCTCTCGTCTTTCATCTCAACTCAAAAATCAATTAACATCTCTATCTCAATTCTAACATCATTCTCAATTCTATCAACATCTCTATTTTACTCATATTACCATCCATCGATAACTTCCTCTCGATTTTTGTAAGCTAGTCTTTAACTCTCAAGGTTCTCAATAGTATTTCGATGCTATTTCAAGGTAACCAAAATACGGGGTGTTATATCATCAAGGGTTCTCTCTCTCTTCCTCGACTCTATGTCAAACTCATTATTCCTATTTTCTTAATAGGACAGTCAATCTCTGATAACTCGGTATCCGGTAATTCTATTCCCGGTAGTCGGAAGTAAAATAAAATCTCAACTCAATTCAATCAGCATCTCTAACTCGACTCGTTTCTCAAATATCATCACTCTAACTCCATCATTGGTTTGTCCACTCATAAGTCTATTTAAAAGAAAATCTGTCTTATCTGGTCATAAAAAAAAATCTCGCATCTCGACATCTCAGTATTCTCAATAGTGTTAAAACACTATCTCCCAACATAAGGAAAAGTACGGGGTGTTACAGTGGTTGAGGTCTTCTTTGCTCAGCGAAGTATCTTCCTTGAGATACTCGAGTCTTTCCAGACTGATGGAGACTTGACTGATGTCGTGGAACATGAGTCGTTTGATGTCCAGTTGCTTGTCGTCATGGATGTTGCTTGGCTCGACTGGACTCAACATTATTTGTCTCCATGGATGTTGTTCTTTCTGAAATTGAACTGATGTCAGTCTCTGACTGATGTGGCCTTTCTTCCCCCTGGACTGGTGAGGAAGATTCTTCTTGATTCCTGATGTTCCTTCCCCGATCCTTGACTGAAATCTGCTTTCCAGTCTTCTCAGTAGGATGATCTAGTTGGGGGCCTCCTTTGCTCGTCTGTAGCTTCGTGGAGGTGGAATATTTGATCTTGCCATCAGTTTGCGTTTGCGAACTTCATCTATATCATGATCTCTTGATTCTTCTGATGTTGTGATTTCAGAAGTATCGTCCTTTGAGATGATCATGATATTCTTTCCTTTGTCAGCTGCAACCTTTCCTCCAATACTTTTAACAAGGCCTTTTGATGGAAAGTTGCTCATCATGGGTGACTGCATCATGCAGTTTTTGACTGTTTCTTCCAGCTTGTGATTGAGCCTCTTGATCTCATGAGATATTCTATCACGTTCCAAGTTGGAGATTCTGAGCTTTTCTTCCAGTCGACTGTTCTCCATGATTAGCTGATCAAGACAAGTTTCATCCGGAAAGTAGATGATTGTCTGATTCCTAGCTCGTTCATCATTGATCTCCTTGTCCATTTTCTGATTCTGCTTGAGGAGATCTTCTAACATTTTCCTCAACTGACAGTGATCAGTCATGAGGTGATCAAACTCGTCAGTTTCATTGGATGAGCTTTCTCCTGATTCTGAGAGGTCTCCTGAAAGCATCAGGAAATTATCAGTATAAGGAGTTTTAGAATGAGAGATTACCTCTGAGCCATTCATTCCATTGTCGTAGCTGTTGTCAGCCACGCTTTCAGATTCATTGGCCATCAGGGCTTGGCTCTCATCGTCTGAGCTGGTGCTGTCGAAGTCGGATGATTCTGATGTGTCTTTGGAAGAATCAGCATCGTCAGCAACCATCGCTTTCTTCCTTGAGAAGCTGCGATCTTTCTTGGCTTTCAGCTCTTTGCGCTCAGATTGAGTCAGTTCAGGGCATTCATTTCGAAAGTGCCCTTTCTTTCTGCATCTAAAGCATTCCATGTCTTTGATGTCGTAAGCGGCTGACTTCCTTTCTTCGCTTCGATCAGTGGAATGTCTGGAGTTGCTTTCTATTTCCTTTCCTTTGAAGTGCTGCTTGTGGAACCTTCTGTACTTCCGGAACTTGGACTCCATTTTGTTGAATCTTTCAGTCAACAAAGCATATTGACTGAAGAAGTCCTCAGGGTTGAGTTCCGTTGGTTCCTTGATTTTCTTCTTGCCTTCTCTTGCTGAAGCTTTCAGTGCTGCTCCTCTTGAGGTTGATGGACCATCTTCGTCTGATCCTCCAGCCTTCTTGATTCCAAGATTTCTCTGAAGGTCGAACTCATTCGCCATGAGGTCAGAGAAAAGCTTGTTTGTCGGGAGCTGACTGAATCCTGGCTTATGTTGATGAGCGACTGAGTAGATCTGCCATTCTCCTCGTGGCAGTGCTCGAAGAATCTTCAGGTTGATTTCTCGTTGAGTGTATTTGTCTTTAGAAATGGATTGAACTTCATTCAAGATTTGATTGAATCTAAGTTCCATTTCTTCGACAGATTCATTCTTGAGCATGAGGAAGGAGTCAAACTTCTGGCAAGCTATGGATAGCTTATTCTCCTTGATTTCCTCGGAACCTACGCACATTCTTTCAAGAATGTCCCACATCTCCTTTGCAGTTCCGCACTTGATGATCTTCATGACATGCTTGTCGGGAACGGTGCCTGAGATGATACTTTTGGCGAGGTTGTCTAGCTCATCTTGCTTTCTTTCTTCGGTGGTGAAGTCTGCATTTTGCTTTGGCCGGACCTCATCGTAAGGATCCTGATGTGGATCAACAGGGATCCGTTTGACGGTTTCGGTGATGATGATTGGTCCTTTGGTGATGACTTTCCACATTCGGCAATGTTGGGCGGTGAGGAAGCTTTCAAGCCGAAACTTCCATGTATCGTATTTTTCAATACTAAACATAGGTAGAGAAGATAATCTGTTGTGGTTAGTCTCCATCAAAAAAGAGAGAACAGATAACAACAGATAGAACAAACAGCAAGCACAGAAAGAAAGAGAAAACTTTTTCGAGACCCTTGAGAAAAAGGATCTAGTTCAATCAGAACCTAATCAGACATAGAGTGTTCTTACGAACAACCTGCTCTGATACCGATTGTTAGGTCCCGGGGGGTCTCGAATAGGTGTATGGGGGGGGAATACACCTATGGGCTATTTTTACAAAATCCTCAATCAGAGGGATCTCAAGATAGAGATCTAAACGAAACTTTGCACGCAAGCAAAGACACCTGTTGACTGAAAACAGTTTTGACCAAACAGGTTGACGACTGATACTGAACGCTCTTCAGTAAGGAGTTATCAGTTAAGTTACTGGAACTTAACTGATGCACTTATGGGCTTCAGTCGAGTTTGCTAAAACAGAGATGATAACACTCTTCCTGACTAACAAAAGATAGATCAGTCAGACTGATATCATACGCAGCGAAAATTAAACTTAGTTTCGCAATAGCCTCGGTTGAGCACGTTGTTGATCTTAGGTTTCTCTTTGCAGTTAATCAGTATTCAGTTTATCAATTGAAACAACACAAGTAGGAATGTAAAACTGAAAGCTGTAAACAACACAGAGACTTTTACGTGGTTCGGAAAAACCCTTTCCTACATCCACGGTCGGTTGATCAGACCAACAATCCACTTCGCAAGTGCTTAATTAATAGGTGCACTGCAAACCAAACCATGTGCTTGCCGGGTGCACACAACCGTACTACTGAAGAAAACCCTTCTTCAGTACCCACGCTTCACTCGCGTCGGATTTCTCTTGCTTAGCACAACCCGCGCTAAGACTCTCAGAGACAGAAAACCCTTCTGACCTCCGAATCACTCAAAACACTCAAATCTTTCTTTTAGAAATGAGGTTTGAACGAGTACAACTATACTGCAAAGAACAAGTTCTTTGTAGCAAGTTTGACCTTGGCTTCTAGGTAAACAGAGGTTTTGCCTCAGGTCTAAGGGAATGTATGTAATCAGCAGTGACTGATTTTGGCTTTGGAATTCTCTTCTTCGATTCAAGCTTTGGGGAGATTAAGCTTTAGGCTGAGTAGCAATTTCGGCAGAGCTTCAGCTTATGTCGTTGAATCGGTGAAGATTGAAGTTGATCCTCGAGCGCTATTTCTAGGAGAACTCTTGAATAGATCCGTTGGCGTAGAACGTCCTCAAGATTTCTTCCGTTGGAGAGCAATTCGAATTTGGGCTGAGGCTTCAGTCTTCGAGGTTCCTTGTCTGGTGGAAACGGCTCTCTTGAAGGACAGGAGATGTGACGTCTCTGATAAAGTAACAACCAAATAGGAATGACCTCTGCAGAGATAAGATCCTGAGATCTCTGCATTTAATGCAACTGTACTCTTGTGAGTACGTGGCTTCCTTTGAACGTTGGAAGATCAGTCCGAGGAAGACTGATCAACTGATACTTGACTTTAGTATCAGTCTGTGGCACGCATTAAGTAATCAGTTCCAAACTGATTCTTCAACTGATACTTCAGTTGGTATCTTCAGTCTTCAGTCTTCAGTCCTTCGTCCTTCAGTCTTCAGTCTTCAGTCTTCCGAACCGCATACTAAACTAGAAACGAACTCTAACACTTGAGTTCAAAAACTGTTCTAGTCTATTACAATTAAGACCTATGAATTTTGGTATCATCAAAACAAGGATTAGGATATTCCACAAGGTTCCCAACACAAATACAAATACGTGTATTAGAGGATGTTTGGCTAAGCTTATTTTAAATAGCTTATAAGTTCTTGAAACTTTTAAGATGTTTCAAGAGCTTATAAGATGTAGTTTCTTGATAACTTATAAGTTGTTAAAAAGTGTTTGTGTAATTAAGCTTATAAGATAGAAAATTTTTAGTTAGTAAGAGAAAAATTTTGTTAGAGAGAAAAAATCGAATAAAAATAAAATTAGAATGATATATGATGAAAATAAAAATTATCAATTGAGTTATTTTAGTAAAATGAGCGCTAACAGCTTATAAGCTCTTTAAAAGCTTATTTTGCCAAACATTTTGAAGGAGCATATAAACTCCTAACAAGCTTATAAGTTGTTTCAAAGAGCTTATAAGCTCAACCAAACACTCAATCTTAATATTATTAACTCAAAACAACAAGCACACGCACCTCGCAATACTATTGTTATTACTTTTCTTTATGTCAATAATTACTTTTGCTTACAAAAATAATTACTTGAGCAAATAACTAAAAGTTAAAATTCTTATGAATAAAAATAAATATTATTGTGAAGAAATGTAATATTTTTGAAACATTACCGTTCATTATATCTATGGTTACTTTTTCTTACGACAATGTTTACTTTGACTAAATAACTAAAAGTACAAGTTCTAACGAGCAAAGATAAGCACTAATTTTATTGATATCAATAATTGCTTTATCTTATTACAATAATTACTTCATCAAATAACTAAAGTAACATTTATCATAAATAAATGTAATAATTTTGAAACATTATATTTCTTCGTATAAATAATTGAGGTAATATATAGATTTGGCTAGTTTTATATGGAGTAGTAAACTTAAAATTTGGCCTATGAAATAAAAACTTTAAAAAATGGCCAGTTTTGTGTAAAAAGTTAGAAATATCCCTCCCTCAAAAATTAAAAAAAAATCATGTTGTGGTCTGTTGGGGAAGAAAGAGGGAGACTTAGGGGTCTGGGGTGTTGAGCTTGAAGTGGAGGCGCCGCCACTGTTCAGAGGTGAGGGGGAGCGACGGCGGTGGCGGTCTGTGACTGTCGATGCCAGGAATCAAAATTGGAGGCGGCAATTTTCGATCTAAAGCTGAGTGTTGAGAGAGAGATGGGAGAGAGATTTTGGGGAAGTTGCGATGGCAGCAGCTCCGCCGCTGCTCGCCGAAAAATCTGAGAGAATTGGGGGAGTATGGATGTGCAGAGAGGAGATGTGAGGTGCTCAGTGATGGCGGTCTATCATCTACTGCAACTTCACGAGCGCCGCTGGCTGTGGATCTCCCAAGTCCATTCTGCACTGCTGCTGGAGTGAGAGCGAGGACGAGGAAGACGATAAGAAATAATATTGTTTCTATTTTGCTTTTCAGTCTCCGTTTCTATCACATTCTACTAGTACCTACTATTATGTTTTTGCTTGATACCCAATACTGTGTGGTATCTGTGTTTTCTTCAACCATTACATTTAGTTGTTTGTGTTTTGGTATTTGCTATTTCTATATCACTACAAAAAAGCGTTGATTACCGACGGCTAAATGCTTCATATAATTTATTTATAAACAAAGCCAATTATAAATTAATTATTAAACTATATATAACAAATAAATCTATTTAATTAACATATAAATACATAAATAATTAAATAAATAATTAAACAAGAGAGCGTACGGTGGTGGTTTCCGGCGGGTGTCGTGAAGAAAGCGGCGAAACGAAATCGTCGAACTAAAATAAATTAATAATATAAGTCAAAATTTAAAAATTATATATATATATATATATATATATAGAGAGAGAGAGAGAGAGTTACCTGGGCGGCTGGGCACGGCGGCGATCGGCGGCGGTGGTCGGCTGGTGGAAGCAGCAGGCAGCAGCAGCAGGGGCGAAGCGGCGGGGGTAGGGGGATTGTTCTGCGCAAAAGTGAAAAAAGGAGGTTACGCGTGCCCTAATATTGGCCATTACCGACGGCAAGTGCCGCCGCTAGCTAGCGACGGCATAAACGCCGTCGGTAATTGTGTTAATTTAATGTTTTATTATATATTCGAAACTTACCGGCGGCGTCGCCGTCGCTAGTTAACGGCGGCAAGTTTGCCGTCGGTAACGGGCCGGTAATTTCGAAAGCTCGGGTCGCCTGGAATGCCGCCGCCGTGCCACCGTTAATTACCGACGGCAAAATCGCCGCCGGTAATTTTAGCCGGTAATTACGCGTTTTTTTGTAGTGTATTGAAATAAAGGGTATATTAGTGTAGTGTAGTGCAAGCAATCAGCCTTTGTTCTCAACATTAGCCTCGTAACAAAATTTGTGTGTTGTCAATTAATTATTCCTTTATTAGCAAAGATTTATGAATTCACAACTTAATGATCTTGAATTCACAACCAGATCTATGAATTCACAACTTATATATTCTTAAATTCACAATCAGATCTATGAATTCACAACTTATATTCTTGAATTCACAATCAACTCGATGAATTCACAACTGAGTCATTAGTGTTGGTTGTGAATTCGAGTTTTAAAACTCAAATTCACAACTAGTTGTTTTGTCTGTGAATTCAAGTTTTAAAATTAGAATTCACAACCAGTTTGATGAATTCACAACTGAATTGCTAGTGTTTGTTGTGAATTTGAGTTTAAAATCTCGAATTCACAACCAACTCTATTGCTAGTTGTGAATTCAAGTAGTCGTGAATTTGAGTTTTAAAATTTGAATTCAAGACTAACAATTTTCGTAGTTGTGAATTCAAGTTTTAAAACTTGAATTCACGATTAACAATATTTCTAGTTGTGAATCATCTTTTATTATTTAAAAAAAAAAAAAAACTCTTTACATGTTTTTGGATAATTGATTAATGTTCTTGAATTCACGATCAGATCTATGAATTTACAATTTAATATTCTTGAATTTACAACCAAATCTATGAATTCACAACCACTCGATGAATTCACAATTGTATCGTTAGTGTTGGTTGTGAATTCGAGTTTTAAAGCTCGAATTCACAACTAGTTGTTTTGGTTGTGGATTCGAGTTTTAAAATTAGAATTACCAATTTGATGAATTCACGATTGAATTACTAGTGTTAGTTGTGAATTCGAGTTTCAAATATCGAATTCACAACCAACTCTATTGCTAGTTGTGAATTCAAGTAGTCGTGAATTTGAGTTTTAAAGCTTGAATTCACGACTAACAATATTCGTAGTTGTGAATTCAAGTTTTAAAACTTGAATTCACAACTAACAATATTTCTAGTTGTGAATTCACAACTAATGCTTTTAGTAGTGAATTCAAACTTTAAAATTCAAGTTCACAACCACTTGAATTCACAACCAAAATAAATTCTTGTTGTGAATTCGACTAGTTGTGAAATGCGCGAATTTGTTGAAGGATAATGTTTTAATTTTTATATGCAAGGGTAAAATGGTAAGTGCGGCCAATGTTTTAAGTTTTTATCTTAGTGGACAATTTTAAAATTTACTAAAAGAAATAGGCTATTTTCAAAATCCAGTATAAATAATTACTTTTTATTACGATAATATTATGTGATTTGTTTGCATTATTTTCTTTTCTTTTCTTTGTCATTTTTTATTTTTATTTTCTTTTTTTCTGCATTTTATTTATTTATGTGATAATATTTTTGAATCATTGCATTTTTTCATATCAATGGTTACTTTTCTTATGATAATAATTAGTTGGGAAAAACGTTTTCTTTATTTTTTTCTATTTTTCATTTAATTTTTTCTTTTCAACATTTTTTTCTTTTTTCCCATTTATTTCAATTTTTTTTATAAACATTACCTTTATTCATATCAATAGTTATTTTTCTTACGACAATAATTACTTAACCATATAACTAAAGAGTGGATTTTTAAAATGGCCACTTTCATATTGTAAAGATAAAAAATGTTCACTAAAATAAAAAACTTAAAAAATGTCCACTGTTACCAAAATACCCTTCACATTAAAAATTAAAAAAATGTCCACTTTACATCACCCCTTTAAAAAATCCCGCAATTCACAACCAGTGTGAATTCACAACCAAAAATTTTTGGTTGTAACCAAAAATTTTTGGTTGTGAATTCACAATTCACAACCAATCGAATGCACAACCAGAATTTTTTGTTTGTGAATTCACAACCAGTCGAATTCACAATCAAAATTTAATTCACAACCGGATTTTTTTGATTGTGAATTCACAACCTAAATTTAATTCACAATAAGAATTTTTTGGTTGTTGGTGGACGTCGCCAACCACCAAATAATTCCTGCGGAATTACCAAAATAAATTAGTATAATGGTAAGCAGGGTCGATCCCACAGAGAGCAGTTAAAAATCATTCAAATCCCTAAATCTATAAAAAAACGGTGATGCCACCACGCCTTAATTTTGAGAAGAATTAATTAAAACTAAGAATGCAACAAATCAAATAGAAATAACTCTTGAAATAAATCAATAGAAAGGTAATTCGGCTCAAATAAATCCACACTAATTTAATCTCTGATCCTCGACGCAATAATCAATTAATCCCTATTAACCAACGAGTTATAGGATACCGTGATACGCACTGACATACCCCAATTCCTACTTACTATGTCGATAGACAGCTAGATACGCTAGTCTTGTCTATTTCCCTTATTAAAATATAACCTAGCTGGATACGCCAGTCTTAGATTTAATATTCTAAATTAAGGTGAAGGAACCCCATTTATATCAATTATCCTAGATACGATAGTAATAATTAATATACCAATTAATTCCTACTACGAACATGGTAGTTTTGTCACTAATCAGCCCTATTCCAACAATTACGGATTGGAGCTGCTAATTGACTGTAATCCAATTTAATCTAAGTTGATCAGGCTTAAATAAAATCAGAATTATCTTTAAACCCTATGAATTAATCAAAATCAATAGGAATCAATTTTATGCTCAATTAGGTCTCACAGATCATTAAATTAGAGTTTCATTATTCTCGCCGAATTAAAAGTTTAGCTACTCATGCTTAAATTAAGAACAAGCAAAGAAATAAAAGTAAACATAGAACAAGAGAATAAATTAAATTGCAAAGAAAATAAAATAACCACTCTGGAATGAAAAGAGAAATCGTCTGCACTAAAAACTAAAGCAAAAGGATGAACGTAATCAAAGTCAAACTAATAACTCTAAGTCTAAAGTTTGCGGCTGCCAAGGGAAAGATGATCTCCAGGAAAAACGAAAATTAGGGCAAAGAATTATATCTCTGAAAGATGAAAACTAAGCCCTATTTATAGATTTCAAGTCCTTCTTGATCACTATGGAAGTTGCCATGCAAAGTAGAACTCTAAAGGCAATAAAATCGTGCAAGATAAGGCAACTTCCAGCTGGCGTACTCAGCAAGTAATCTCCACTCTGGCGGAAATTGCGGCTCTCGCCAGAGGAACGGCTGTCGTCAGAGAAACGGACCTCGGCAGAGAAATGGCTATCGCCAGGGGAATGGGTCGCGCCAGAGAAATGGTGATTTCTCTGCTCTGCCTTATTTCTCTGCTCTGACTTCGCTGCGATGACTGGTGATTTCTCTGACTAGTGATTCCTCTGCAGTTCGGGGCTTCCTCTACTCTGGCACCTTTCTCCTCTACTCTGACTTTCGATTCCTCTGGAGATTCATTTCGCTGCTCTGGAGATTGACTTCGCTGCTCTGGCTATCCATTTCGCTGCTCTGGAGATTGGTTTCTCTGACGCGGGGCTTCGGCTGACTTCTCTGGTCTAGTCTGGAGCGCGGGCTTTGGCGACAGAGCTATGCTGCTCTGCTCTGGCTACAGAGTTATGCTAAAAACACCATCTTTAGCCCCGAAATCTCCAAAATTGTATTCTTCCATCTAAAAACCTAAATCTCCTGCGAAGCATCAAGCAAGCCATAAAACGCACCAATTTCCAGAAGATTCTCTTAAAATAAAGTTCATATAAACCCCGAAATTTAGCACAATTAAGCATAAATCAACCCCCCCACACTTAGCCTTTTGCTTGTCCTCAAGCAAAATTCATATGAATCCTAGGAAGAGATTGATTTCAACAGTGCTAATTCCCAATCCAAACATTCACAAGTCAATTCAAGATTTTAAGAAGCACACATCTTCTCGATCATGCAAGTAACTCAAAGTTTAAGAAGCAACAAAAGAGTAATGCAAGTAATTCGATCAGACCCAATTCTCCGCTAGAAGTGAATTCCCTAATGTGATCGCCTTTATAATCAATATCGCCATTTTTCACACTTTTTGTGCTTAAGATTTTCGACAGTTGAGCCATAATCCATGAAATAAAACCATTTGGACGTAATCCAAAGTCTTTTCACGTGGTTTCCCATGCTCATAGTTGAACTAGAGGAGCAGAGACTCAGAGCTGTCACATTTCCAGAGCAGGCCAGATGTTTCAGAGCTGGCAATTTCAAAGTTGGCAATTCGTCCAACATTTTCACAAATAAGATACGATCGTAGGCAATCACAATGACAACACTCCTTCTAGCATCTACCCGACAAATCACGTTTTACTAACTTACAAAAATGTTGCAATAAAACTCATAATTCTTTGCACAATCAAGAAACATATATCGAAGGTAAAACAAGAATAACTACCATTCATTCACATACCCGAAAGTCACATCGAAAACCATCTCTTCTTCCACCGATGCATAAAAATTCGCACGAGATAAAGACCAAAACTAAGCATAGAAAGACTGATCTCGCCCACTTGAAAATATAAGCACAACAAAACACCCCCCCTCCCCACACTTAGAGCATGCCATGTCCTCAGGGCATAGAAGAAATAAGGAGAGTTTAGAAAACGTCCCTGAGTATTGGCAATGAAAAACTGAAGCATCGTGAGAGGCGGTGAAGAGTGGAGTGTGCGGTCTGTGCAGAGTAGAGAGTGGTGGCGCTGGCAGGGCAGAGGAGAGAGTGGCGGCGCTGGCGACGCAGAGGAGAGAGTGGCGGCGCTGGCAGGGCTGCGTAGAGCTGCAGAAACATGAACACCTCCAGAATCATAGTATCCGCATAGCAACCGAACTTAGGACAAAGAACAAAACACCAACTAAAAACAAAACAAGAACAACAAAAACAAAAACTAAAAACAAACCAACGGTGGGTTGCCTCCCACCAAGCGCTAGATTTGAAAGTCGCCAGCTCGACTGCACAAGTGCTCAAAACGTGCCCGAAAGCAGCAGCGAAACAGACTCCGCTGGAACCAAAGAAGAGGCATCATAGTACGGCTTCAAACGTTGTCTGTTCACGGTGAATATCTTAGCCGTGTCTAAACTGCGAATCTCAAACGCCCCGTCTGGGCAAACAGACTGTATCACGAAGGGGCCAATCCACTTCGTCTTCAATTTTCCGGTCATCAACCGCAGCTTTGACTGGAACAAAAGTACCTTTTGGCCGACTGTAAATGTCTTTCCTTGAAAGTTCTTGTCGTGCCACATCTTGGTGTGATCCTTATACCACATCGCAGCATCATAAGCTTCAAGACGAAGCTCATCCACACACTTATCTTTTAAGTCGGGTAGTTCCACATCAAAATGCAGACTTCTGTCGCGTGGCTTCCGTTTGGGCAAACAGTCCGTATGTCCAGAACCTGCGAGTTTCGAGTCAACATGAAGAAATTTGTCCTGCACAGATTTAGTCTCAAGATGTTCTTGGACAAAAGGGTCAGTAACATTAGTGGCACAAACAGCTTTAACAGCATGGGGACTTTTCATGGTATCATCAATGTTGAAAGTAAACTTTTCTCCATGATAATCCAAACAAATAGTACCACTATAAACATCAATGACTGCCCTAGTGGTCCTTAAGAAATGACGACCTAACAGAACACCAGCTGACTCCTTCGACTGCATACCACTCATTTTCACCACATAGAAATCAGCAGGATAAACAAAATTATTCACTTTCACAAGGACATTTTCAAGCAAACCTTCAGGGTGCACACATGATCCATCGGCTAATTGAATCACAACTTTAGTATCTACCAACTTCACACCATTTAAACTATTATAAACAGCTAAAGGCATGACATTAATAGAAGCTCCTAGATCACACATATCATGCTCAATCTTAGTATCACCGATGTAACATGGCAGAGAAAACATACCTGGATCCTTGCATTTGGGCGGCAACTCTTTTCGTATCACTGCTGACACGTTCTCGCCCATCACAATTTTTCCAGATTTCTTAGACTTTCCAGCGATGAAGTCCTTCAAAAATTTCCCAAATGGAGGAATTTTCAATGCTTGAAGGAAGGGAAGATTCACTTCAAGTTTGCCGAAGATCTTCACAAAATTGATGAGCTTCTCCTCCGGCTTCTTCTTCGCCAATCGTCCTGGGAAGGGAACTGATATTGCAACCTTAGGATCAGGTAGGCTCGAAGGTTTGGAGACCTTGGTTTGCTCCTCCTCGGTGGACTCAAGTGCTGTTCCCTTGCCCTTCTGCTCAACTGTCGAACCTCTGTTCGCTGCAGAAAAGAGAAGGTCGCCAGAGCGGGAATCCATTTCTCTGCAGCGCGTCTCTGCTCTGACTGTTGATTCCTCTGGCGATTCCTCTGACTGTTGATTCCTCTGGCGATTCCTCTGACTGTTGAATCTGCCTGCGGTCTATCTTGAGAGTTCTGGGGTATTGGTCCGTTCAACTCTGTACCGCTCCTCAATGTGATCTTGTTGACATTCTCCTTGGGATTCACATGAACTTGAGATGGTAAGGCTCCAATATGTCCTTTAAGTTGATTCATGGATGTGGCGAGTTGAGACATCTGACGAGTTAGTCCCTCGATTTGCACCTTCTGCTCGGCTTGAGATTGTTGAAGCTGTTGAACATTACCTTGCAAAAATTGTTGGTTGCCTATCAAATCCGCCATCATCTCCTCAAGTGATTTGCCTTGCTCCTTTGATGTGGAGGACGGTAGTTTTGCTGCTGCGGCGGTTGCATCGCTGGTGGCTGTTGTTGTTGCCTCTGCTCCGGATCTCTCCAACGAAAATTGGGATGGTTTCTCCATGGTGCATTGTGATTGTTCGTGTACGGGTCCCGTTTGGGCAAAGGTGGCAGTGGCGCGTCGCAGCTGTAAAAATTGTGGAAAGAGTTCGCATGGGCTTGATACTCTTCCTCATCTCCTGTGCATTGCAAGCTCGTGTGGCTTGGATTACCACATGCGCCACATGGCTTCTCTGTCGGTTGTCCAGCAGTTGCAACCTTCTCCACCACAGTACTGAGCATCTTCTCAATTTTCCCCAACCTTGCTTCGAACTTATCCTCAAAATCCGACGAACTAGCTTGAGCAGCTTTCTTGTGTTGGATTTGTATACTGAAAGCAAGAACGTTTTTATGCTTGTATACAATGATTCATGTTTTCACTATTTAATCTCCTATCTGATTGGGTTCATGATTGCATATGTATGTTCTTTATCTCTATATAAGTAGATTATATGGTGTGTTGTAGATCACAGAAGACCATATAATTGGATTAACCTTAAGAGATATAATATGATCACAACCGAAATAACTCTAGGACAAGTTATTGGTTTAGGTTGCGGTATAGATGGAAGTAGTTTGTCTTGACTACTTATCTATACTGGTACGTGATACGTATTGATAGGACCACAGTGAGATATATTCTTCTATCTGACTTAAGTGAAGAATTAGAGATCTCAGTGACTTATAAGATCTTAATACTAATAAGATGTCAGATATATATATTGATTCGTCTATCACTTTGACTTACTATGAGCAAGAGTTATATAGTAACTTGAGTACTCTGTATCTTGGGTGATAGCGGTTAATATATGATATCTGATTATCTGTATTGGTACTCGTATCCGTATAGGATAATGACATCCCCTTAAGGAGCTCAATAATGTTTATTGCGCTAAATCCTGCAGGTTGATTAAGTTCAGGCGCAATAATAAGTTTTGAGTGGTACTGCTTAAGGATTACAAAGAGATTAATTAATTTAGGCTGTCAGAGCTCTAATTAATTAATGGATGTCGGATATTTTAAATACGAGGATTTAATAAGTCTAAATACAAGCCCGGACTCATCACCGGTAATAAAGGGGTAAGTCAATATTGGTTCTCTAGTGGAATGAACTAATATTTATAAATTAATTATGGTCTGGGCTGACCATAGATAATTAATTTATTTGAGGCCCATCTTTATTCCTTGTATTTGGTCCCTGGACTGGCCCAAAGTCTCCTAGCCCAGAAAGAGCTAGAAAACGCCCCATAACCTAAATCTGGCGCCTCCTCCTTATTTCTGTATTATTAAATACAGTTGTCAGCTCTCAGGAAATACACACTGATAATTATCCAGTATTTGAGAACTGAGAGAGGCGCAGGAAACGTGGGAGTTCTTTAGCTTGGGATTTCTCACAGTTCGTCGTCCATCCAACGGTGAGACTTGAGCGGGATACAGTCCAGAAGATCAGAACTGGAGTTGTTCGATACGATCATCAATCATCTGTGCATCCGATTCACAAGTAAGTAAATCCTAACACCTGTGTGCAGCTATTAAATTCATAGGAGCTTGTTAGGATTAATCGTTGTATGGTAAATTAATAATAACCAAGAAACGATCATCGGGCAAAGTGGAACGTTAATTCAATTTAATATTCCTTCAATTGGTATCAGAGCCCAGGATTAATTTTTTGGCTCTATTATTAATTTATGTACGATTAATAATGTGCGTTGTTTTACTGCTGTTGTTCTTCGTGGTCTGTTGATTCGTGGGATACGTCGTTTTGACGTTGTAATCGTTTTTCACCACGAGAAAATCCGTGGTTAGATTAGAATTTCAATTTGTATTTGTTTTTCCGTTGTAATCTGTAAAATCTGAGGAGCGAGATGAGGACGGCGACGAATCAACAACGACAGAACGGTGTTTGGAGTAACGGAGGTGCGTCGGGCAAGGAGCGAACAAGGCTGCCGGCGCCGAGGGCCGCGCGCGCACGATAGCTTGCGCGCTGTGCGCCGCGCGCCTGGGCAGGCGTCGTGCGCCCTTGCTGCTGCTGCTCGTGCGGATCAGACGGGCGGGAAGGAGGCGGGCAACGGGGCTGTGCGCGCCCGGAGCAGTGCCTGCGCGCTTTGCGCGCTGCGCGCCCAGCGGGCGGCGCACTGCCGCTGCTGTCCAGTCCACACCGGAGTCTGCTGCTGCTGTTGCGCCCGCGCTGGAGGCCGCACTGGAAGCTGCTGCGCCGAGGGTCGCCTGCTGCTGCTGCCGGGAGGCAGCTGCTGCCGGGAGGTGGCTGCTGCCGACCGCGCGCTGGGCAGTGCACCGCGTGGCTGCTATGCGGCGGTGGAGGCTGCCAAGGGCGGCGGCGGCTAGGCTTTCCAAGCCCTAGCTGCGTTTTCAAACCCTAGGGGGCCCAAACCCTAGTTTTTTCGTAGATGGGCCCATGTGTTCGGGCCAAGTTTTATTTTGTTTTGGGCTTGTTTTATTATTTTTTTTTCTTTAAAAATAGAATAGTTTTGGGATTCCACGAATGGGTCACGAAGAATTTTAATTCTTTTATTATTGTTCTTTGCATGCCGTGGTGTTAATCCTTTATGCTCTTAACTTGCTTTTGTTCGTCTCTGCTTGTTAATATGCTTTATTAACTGCGCTTAGACAAGCATGATAGTAGGTTTATCGTTTTTCTTAAGCATGTTTTAGAATTCTGTGAGCATGTTTTACATGTTGCGTTCTAGAAAAGCATGATTAGGATTATGTGCTTGAGCATGTACAAACCTTTTGAAGTTAAAATGACTAAGCAATTTTAATAATTTTAAATCTTTAAAATTATTTTAGACCTCCACATGCGGTCTCTAGACAAAGTGATTAGCAATGTGAGTAAACGTCCACCCAACGTGGCTTACTTCACATTTGTTTTTTCATAAGTTTGTTAGAAGAGGTTTCAATAAAAAATATTTAAACCATTGAAGTAGTGGGAGTTATGCAGTAAACGTCCACCCAACGTGGCTTACTTGTGTAATTTTCACAAGTACTTTGGAGAATGGAATTAAATAAGATAACCAAGAAAATTAAATTGAAAGCGACATGGTCCGCGTGAGTATGTTAATTTCGAGAATTTGATTTTCAAGGTTAAAATGTGGTCATTGCTTAGATATCATATCAAGTACAATGTACAACTCCCAAAGGAGTCCCTTCTTGATGATGATATGGTCTAGTCAAGGTGCCAACTATTAATTTCTTTTGTCATATGGTTAAGTTGACATGGAAATTAAATGACTAGGTGAATAGTCTGGTTAAAGAGTTCGTGTGTAAACGTCCACCCAACGTGGCTTGCACATGGGATTCTTTGAGCCGTTGGAGGTTTCACTAATATTGTTTTATCAAAAGGTTACAATATTATTGTTACGAACTTTATGCGTTCATGTTCTTACATGTTTAAATTGTTTACTTTCAGATATGTCTATGTCTCCGATTATTAATATTCTAGCAAACAATCCTCTCACCGGTCCTAACTATACCGAATGGAAACGCCACATCATGTACATTCTTGACGCTGATGAGCACAGTTTTGTGCTTACCACTCCACGTCCCGCGGGCTTAACTGATCAGTCAACTAATGCGGAACGTGAGGCGCATAGGAGGTGGCACAAGTCAAATAATATGGCCAAGTGCTATATTATGATGACTATATCGCAAACTTTGCAACTCCAGCATCAGGGCATGGACGATGCGACTACGATCATGTTAAATCTCACTGAGGTTTATGGGGAGTCCGAAAGATCTGCCCGCTTTAACATCATGAGAGAAATCTTAGCATGTGTTATGAGCGAGGGCAGTTCTGTGCACGATCATGTCATGCATATGATAAATTTGTTTGACATGTTTGATCTGCTAGGAGGGGGTATCGAAGGCGAAGCCAAAGTTGATATCATCCTCAACACTCTCCCCAAATCCTATGAGAACTTTCGTCTCAACGTCGTTATGAGCAAGGCCAACTATACTCTCAATGAGTTGTTGAATGCTCTAGTTACGGCGGAGGGAGTCATGGGCTCGCGAAAAGAGAAAGAGGTTCTTGTCACTGCCAAGGGATCTACTTCTTCGTCGAAAGGCGGGAAAAAGAAGTGGAAGGGTCCAAAAGGCAAGAATGACAACGAAGCTAGTGGGAGTGGCAAAGCCAAAGTGGACGGCCCTGGCGGCGGCGTGAAGAAGCCGACGGGAAAAGAGAAGTGCTTCAAGTGCGGCAAGACTGGGCATTGGAAGAAAGATTGTCCGATGCTCAAGGCAAAGGGACAAGGTACGTCACAAGTTTTAGTAACTGAGACTTGTTTAGCTTCGTTTTCTACTCATTCATGGGTAGTGGATACGGGGGCAACTGATCATGTTTGTTACACCTTGCAGGGCTTCAAGCCGACAAGGGAGCTGGAAAGTGAAGAGATCACCATCTCCATGGGCAATGCGTCGAAGGTCGCAGCTGTTGCTATTGGAGATTTATCTTTATGTTTTGGTGATGACATTTTAGTTTTGAGAGATATTTTATATGTGCCGGATTTTCGGCGGAACATAATTTTTGTTTCAAAATTGTTTTTGGATGGATATTCTGTTACTTTTGATAGAGGCGTCTCTATCATGAAAAATAACATGACTATTTGTTCTGGAATTTTGAACAACTCTCTCTATACTATTACATGTCCAATTAAAAATTTTGTCCATGTTGCATCTACATCACAAATCTGTCCTAATCCGAATAAGAGGAAGTATTATTCTCATGAACAATATACGCATGTGTGGCACCTAAGGTTAGGCCACATCAATCTAAACAGGATCCAAAGGCTCGTTTCAAATGGAGTCTTGAAAGACTTTCAAGCTGTTCCATTTAGAACCTGCGAATCCTGTATAGAAGGAAAGATGACGGCAAGGCCTTTCAAGGCCAAGGGGAATAGGGCCTCACATGTGTTAGAATTGATTCACTCTGACTTGTGTGGACCGATGTCCACAAAAGCTCGTGGAGGATATGAGTATTTCGTCACTTTCATTGACGATTACTCAAGATATGGGTACATTTACCTACTTCAACGCAAGTCTGAATGCTTTGAGAAATTCAAAGAATTCAAGGCAGAAGTGGAGAAGAGAACGGGTAAATCTATCAAGTCATTGCGGTCTGATCGCGGTGGCGAATACCTCGGAAATGAATTTTTGCAATACTTGTCAGATCTTGGGATCACATCCCAATTGACTGCACCGGGTACTCCCCAACAGAATGGTGTAGCGGAGAGAAGAAACAGGACTCTTATGGAAATGGTTCGATCTATGATGAGCTATGCTTCATTGCCTATTTCGTTTTGGGGATATGCCTTGGAAACAGCGGTTTATTTGCTAAATAGGGTACCGTCCAAATCGGTTCCTAAAACTCCTATCGAGTTATGGTCAGGGCGTCAGCCCAGCTTGAACCATATAAAGGTATGGGGTTGTCCTGCATACGTGCTAGACAAGGAAGCGAAGAAATTGGAGCCTAGATGCGAATTGATGCTGTTTATAGGATATCCTAAGGAAACGAAAGGTGGTCATTTTTATAATCCTAAGGATCAGAAAGTGGTTGTTAGCACCAAAGCACGATTCTTGGAACAGGATTATATAAATGAACACAAGTCAAGATCCGAGATTGTCCTTCAAGAAATCGAAGGCAATGGACAGGCGATTCCATCACCCCAGCCAAGTGTGCAAGTGAATGCACCACAGGATACTGCACAAACCATTGTCACAACTGTACCACCACCGCTTCGTCGTAGTGGGAGGGTTGTTATTCAATCCGATCGATTTATGTTCTTGGGAGAATCTTCGGATCTTCTTCCTGTTGATGAACAAAAGGATGTCGACCCTGATAACTATAGACAAGCGATGAAAGATCTAGATGCGGATTCTTGGTACGACGCCATGGTTTCTGAAATAGAATCCATGAC
Organism: Salvia miltiorrhiza; assembly: GCF_028751815.1. Classification (NCBI taxonomy): domain Eukaryota; kingdom Viridiplantae; phylum Streptophyta; class Magnoliopsida; order Lamiales; family Lamiaceae; genus Salvia; species Salvia miltiorrhiza. The sequence continues at coordinate 33,930,294 of NC_080389.1, read as the reverse complement.
TGCTATGGGAGTATACGAGAAAACTGAACTACCTGATGGCTTTGAAGCTATAGGTAGTAGGTGGGTATACAAGAGAAAGCGAGATTCGGATGGCGAAGTCGCAGCTTTTAAAGCTAGACTGGTGGCGAAAGGCTATACCCAGGAACAGGGTATAGATTATGATGAAACTTTTTCGCCGGTTGCCATGCTTAAGTCTATCCGAATACTCCTTGCCATAGCAGCCCACATGAACCTTGAGATTTGGCAAATGGATGTCAAAACCGCTTTTCTAAACGGTTTCCTTGAAGAAGGAAGGGACATCTATATGCAGCAACCCGAAGGGTTTGTGAAGAAGGGCAAAGAGCATCTTGTTTGGAAGTTGAAGAAGTCCATTTATGGACTTAAGCAAGCTTCGAGGTCATGGAACAAGCGTTTTGACGAAGTGATTAAATCCTATGGATTTACTCGCTGTGAAAACGAGAGTTGCGTGTACCGTTTAGATGCCGATGGTGACGTGGTTTTCCTTGCACTTTATGTAGATGATATCCTCCTCATTGGCAACAATGTTGAGCTATTATCAGACATAAAGAAGTGGTTATCCGAACAGTTTCAAATGAAGGACTTAGGAGATGCAGCGTACATCCTGGGGATCAAGGTTGTCCGTGATCGCCAGAAAAGGATGATGAGCTTATCTCAAGCGTCCTACATTGATATTGTGATTGCTCGTTTTAGCATGCAAAATGCCAAGAAAGGCTTGCTACCTTTCAGACATGGTATTCCTCTGTCTAAGGACATGTGTCCTAAGACGCCTAGTGAGGTTGAGGAGATGAGGAAGATACCCTATGCTTCCGCCGTAGGTAGCCTCATGTATGCAATGCTCTGCACGAGACCTGATATTTGCTATGTCATTGGCATGGTTGCAAGATATCAGTCGAACCCTGGACCAGGACACTGGACTGCGGTAAAGCATATTCTCAAGTACCTGAAGAGAACTCGAGATTATAGGCTAGTTTACCAGTCAGACAGTCTATCTCCTTTGGGTTACACCGATTCGGATTTCCAGGCTGACCGGGATGAGAAGAGATCTACCTCTGGATATGTGTTTACCTTGGGAGGTGGAGCCGTATCATGGCGGAGTGCAAAGCAGAAGTGCATTGCAGACTCTACCATGGAAGCCGAGTATGTAGCTGCTTCCGAAGCTGCTAAAGAGGCTGTATGGTTCCAGAACTACCTCTTGGATCTAGGAGTGGTACCTAATTTGCCTAAGAGTATCATAATTTATTGTGATAACTCGGGTGCAGTGGCAAATTCTAAGGAACCCAGGAGCCACAAGGCGACCAAACACATAGAGAGAAAGTACCACATTATACGAGAAATCGTAAGCAGAGGAGATGTGCTAGTTGAGAAGATTAACACTTTGGAGAACTTAGCTGATCCTTTCACGAAGAGCTTACCGCAAAAGGCCTACGAGAAGCATGCTCGAGGAATGGGGCTGCGGTTGATGCCACCCACTTAGAGAAAAACTTTCAGTATAAGTGGGAGAAGAAGTAAAGAGTAAAGTGGATGTTGTAATAGCTAGTATTTAGACACATTGTATACTAAAAGTTTTGCTTTAGTATAAGTGGGAGATTGTTGGATTTCTATACTGAAAGCAAGAACGTTTTTATGCTTGTATACAATGATTCCTGTTTTCACTATTTAATCTCCTATCTGATTGGGTTCATGATTGCATATGTATGTTCTTTATCTCTATATAAGTAGATTATATGGTGTGTTGTAGATCACAGAAGACCATATAATTGGATTAACCTTAAGAGATATAATATTATCACAACCGAAATAACTCTAGGACAAGTTATTGGTTTAGGTTGCGGTATAGATGGAAGTAGTTTGTCTTGACTACTTATCTATACTGGTACGTAATACGTATTGATAGGACCACAGCGAGATATATTCTTCTATCTGACTTAAGTGAAGAATTAGAGATCTCGGTGACTTATAAGATCTTAATACTAATAAGATGTCAGATATATATATTGATTCGTCTATCACTTTGACTTACTATGAGCAAGAGTTATATAGTAACTTGAGTACTCTGTATCTTGGGTGATAGCGGTTAATATATGATATCTGATTATATGTATTGGTACTCGTATCCGTATAGGATAATGACATCCCCTTAAGGAGCTCAATAATGTTTATTGCGCTAAATCCTGCAGGTTGATTAAGTTCAGGCGCAATAATAAGTTTTGAGTGGTACTGCTTAAGGATTACAAAAAGATTAATTAATTTAGGCTGTCAGAGCTCTAATTAATTAATGGATGTCGGATATTTTAAATACGAGGATTTAATAAGTCTAAATACAAGCCCCGACTCATCACCGGTAATAAAGGGGTAAGTCAATATTGGTTCTTTAGTGGAATAAACTAATATTTATAAATTAATTATGGTCTGGGCTGACCATAGATAATTAATTTATTTGAGGCCCATCTTTATTCCTTGTATTTGGTCCCTGGACTGGCCCAAAGTCTCCTAGCCCAGAAAGAGCTAGAAAACGCCCCATAACCTAAATCTGGCGCCTCCTCCTTATTTCTGTATTATTAAATACAGCTGTCAGCTCTCAGGAAATACACACTGATAATTATCCAGTATTTGAGAACTGAGAGAGGTGCAGGAAACGTGGGAGTTCTTTAGCTTGGGATTTCTCACAGTTCGGTGTCCATCCAACGGTGAGACTTGAGCGGGATACAGTCCAGAAGATCAGAACTGGAGTTGTTCGATACGATCATCAATCATCTGTGCATCCGATTCACAAGTAAGTAAATCCTAACACCTGTGTGCAGCTGTTAAATTCATAGGAGCATGTTAGGATTAATCGTTGTATGGTAAATTAATAATAACCAAGAAACGATCATCGGGCAAAGTGGAACGTTAATTCAATTTAATATTCCTTCATCTTGAGCAATTGTATGCGCGGCTCCTCATACTCTCTCGTAGCCTCCACCAAGTGTTGAATTAATCTTTTAGCTTCACTCACCGTGTTTTGGGAAAATCCCCCTCCACTTGCTGAGTTAACCAAATTCTTAGTGTCAACGGTCATCCCTTGGTAGAAATATTGCAGCAAGTCGCCCTCAGAAAACTTGTGGTTTGGGCAACTATCCACCAATCTCCAAAATCTGGTCCAGTAGGCGCTTAACGACTCATCATACTCCTGCTTTGCACCGCTGATCTCCTTCTTTAGCGCGTTCGTTTTGGTGGGAGGGAAAAAATGCTCCTGGAATAGCCTCTTCATCTCTGCCCACGTAGTGATAGAATAAGGTGGAAGACTTGCGAACCATGAGTTCGCCTCTGCTGTCATAGTGAAGGGAAAAGCAGCTAGTCTGAAGCGTTCCTCCGTTACCCCAGTAGGGTGTTTCTGCACTTTGCAGATCTTGATGAATTCACTTAGGAAATTATATGGATCATCTCTCTTCTTCCCGTAGTACTTAGGAAGAACATTAAGCAATCCAAGCTTAATCTCTATAGCAGTAGCCGCCGCCGGCATCCGGATCGGAGTTGGGGGGTCATCAGCTTCGTGGCTGGAGAGATCATACATTCTAGGATCGTCAGCCATGTCGCTCTCAGTACTTGCGACAGAAATTGAATCGGTTTCCTCTTCACAATCTGCGTCTGTCTCTGAATCGTGGTCTGTTTGGGCAAACAGAGCCTCTTCAGCAGCAGCAGCACTGGGTTCCGCCTCAACGAACCCCTCAATTTGGGCGGACAAGTCAAGTTGCGAATCCAGCAGCTTCCTCACCTTAGCCTCCTTTCTCAGTTTCCTTTCTGCTTTCTCAATCTCACTTTCGTATAGGAGTTCCGGCCTAGAAGATCTGCTCATAAACAAAAGAAAATAAAAAAAAAAGGAAAATAGATCAAAGGGAAAAGAATTAGATTAACACCGCTCCCCGGCAACGGCGCCAATTTGGTGGACGTCGCCAACCACCAAATAATTCCTGCGGAATTACCAAAATAAATTAGTATAATGGTAAGCATGGTCGATCCCACAGAGAGCAGTTAAAAATCATTCAAATCCCTAAATCTATAAAAAACGGTGATGCCACCAAGCCTTAATTTGGAGAAGAATTAATTAAAAGTAAGAATGCAACAAATCAAATAGAAATATAACTCTTGAAATAAATCAATAGAAATGTAATTCGGCTCAAATAAATCCACACTAATTTAATCTCTGATCCTCGACGCAATAATCAATTAATCCATATTAACCAACGAGTTATAGGATACCGTGATACGCACTGACATACCCCAATTCCTACTTACTATGTCGATAGACGTACAGCTAGATACGCTAGTCTTGTCTATTTCCCTTATTAAAATATAACCTAGCTGGATACGCCAGTCTTAGATATAATATTCTAATAGCATTAAGGTGAAGGAACCCCATTTATATCAATTATCCTAGATACGCTAGTAATAATTAATATACCAATCAATTCCTACTACGAACATGGTAGTTTTATCACTAATCAGCCCTATTCCAACAATTACGGATTGGAGGTGCTAATTGACTGTAATCCAATTTAATCTAAGTTGATCAGGATTAAATAAAATCAGAATTATCTTTAAACCCTATGAATTAATCAAAATCAATAGGAATCAATTTTATGCTCAATTAGGTCTCACAGATCATTAAATTAGAGTTTCATTATTCTCGCCGAATTAAAAGTTTAGCTACTCATGCTTAAATTAAGAACAAGCAAAGAAATAAAAGTAAACATAGAACAAGAGAATAAATTAAATTGCAAAGAAAATAAAATAACCACTCAGGAATGAAAAGAGAAATCGTCTGCACTAAAAACTAAAGCAAAAGGATGAACGTAATCAAAGTCAAACTAATAACTCTAAGTCTAAAGTTTGCGGCTGCCAAGGGAAAGATGATCTCCAGGAAAAACGAAAATTAGGGCAAAGAATTATATCTCTGAAAGACGAAAACTAAGCCCTATTTATAGATTTCAAGTCCTTCTTGATCACTATGGAAGTTGCCATGCAAAGTAGAACTCTAAAGGCAATAAAATCGTGCAAGATAAGGCAACTTCCAGCTGGCGTACTCAGCAAGTAATCTCCACTCTGGCGGAAATCGCGGCTCTCGCCAGAGGAACGGCTGTCGTCAGAGAAACGGACCTCGCCAGAGAAATGGCTATCGCCAGGGGAATGGGTCGCGCCAGAGAAATGGCTATTGCCAGAGAAATGGTGATTTCTCTGCTCTGCCTTATTTCTCTGCTCTGACTTCGCTGCGATGACTGGTGATTTCTCTGACTAGTGATTTCTCTGCTCTGATATGTTGCTTTCTCTGGATTTGATTTCTCTGCAGTTCGGGGCTTCCTCTGCTCTGGCACCTTTCTCCTCTGCTCTGACTTTCGGTTCCTCTGGCGATTCACTTCGTTGCTCTGGAGATTGACTTCGCTGCTCTGGCTATCCATTTCGCTGCTCTGGAGATTGGTTTCTCTGACGCGGGGCTTCGGCTGACTTCTCTGGTCTGGTTGACTTCTCTGGTCTGGTCTGGAGCGCGGGCTTTGGCGATAGAGCTATGCTGCTCTGCTCTGGCTACAGAGTTATGCTAAAAACACCCTCTTGAGCCCCGAAATCTCCAAAATTGTATTCTTCCATCTAAAAACCTAAATCTCCTGCGAAGCATCAAACAAGCCATAAAACGCACCAATTTTCAGAAGATTCTCTTAAAATAAAGCTCATATAAACCCCAAAATTTAGCACAATTAAGCATAAATCAGTTGTGAATTCAAAACCAGTCGAATTCACAACGAAAATTTAATTCACAGCCAGATTTACAACCAGTCGAATTCACAACCTAAATTTAATTCACAATAAGAATTTTTTGATTGTGAATTCACAACTAATCAAATTCACAACCAAAATTTAATTCACAATCAGAATTTTTTGTTCGACTGAGTGTGAATTCACAACCAAAATTTAATTCACAATCAGAATTTATTTTGCTTGTGAATTCAAGTAGTTGTGAAACTAAGTTTTTAAAGTTTGAATTCACAATTAAAACTAGAATTTTTTTTTTTTTTGCGAATTCGAGTTTTAGTTGTGAATTCATAGATTTGGTTGTGAATTTAAGAATATTAAGTTGTGAATTCATCAAGTTAGTTGAAAATTCAAGAACATTAAGTTGTGAATTCATAGATCTAGTTGTGAATTCAAAAATATTAAATTGTGAATTTATAGATGTGATCGTGAATTCAAAAATATTAAGTTGTGAATTCATAAATTTGGTTGTGAATTTAAGAACATTAAAAAAATAACCATACAGTTCGATCAAATTGTTGTACAACACCAAAATACAAAAGTTCTTAACACAAAATCTATGTTGCTGAGGATCAAGTTCTTAACACAAAAGTTTTTTCATTTCATACAAAAATTCTTCGTACATACTAACAAAAACTAATCAAAAAGTTCTTCATACATACAAAGTTCTTCGTACATAATAATCAAAAACATCAAACCAACAAAATCTCCAAACATCAAACCAAGAATATTAATTTGACTAATCACCCTCCTCATACCAAATCTTCTACAAACAGCCAACAAAATTCACAAACAAAAGTTCAAGCAGATTTGCAATAGTCACAAACAAAATTCCAGATATACTTTTACAAGGAGAGAGAGAGAGAGCGAGATAAGGAGAGAGATTATAGATCTACAACACAGTACACAGGTTTAAGCATCGTCGAATTCATCGGGGCTGCAGAACTCGGTATCAGAGAATAATCGGAGACGCCGCCGCGTCTGGCGGTGCAGATCGTGTGGAGGCAGAGAGCAGCGGCGTCGCGTTCGCGCTCCTTCTTTTTTTTGACCGGCGATTTTGCCTGGGGAAAAGGCTCGCCGAAAGTTGCCGTAGCTGGGGATGTCTGCTGGCGCTGCATTGTTCGGCCGGAAGGTGAGCAGAGGCGGCGCCACTCTAAGGGAATGAAACCCTAGGCGGCGCGAGGGGCTGAGTTTTGGGGGGTTCCGTGGTGGTGGTTGTCACGGCTAGCCTCGGTGGTGGAGGGCTCTACGGTGGCTGTAGGGATTGGGTGGAGCGCTGTAGCGCGCGAGAGAGAGAGAGAGAGAGAGAGATGGCGGAGGCGACGAGGCCGGGGACTGCGGCGCTTCGCGGCGGAGGGCAAAGCAGGGAGATGGCGAAGGCGACGAGGCCGAGGCGGCGACGCTCCGCTAGCGATCTGAGCTCGAAGGGAGGGAGGGAGAGAGAGAGAGAAGGGAGAAGGCCGTGAGGGAGAAGAGAGAGAAAGAGAGTGGAGAGAGAGAAAGAAGAAAATGAGAGAGGAGACGTACCTGGAGAGAGAGAGAGTACATATTTTTAAAGGAGGGTATTTCCGTCTTTTCAATCCAAAAGTGGACAGTTTTTATTATTTTTATCTTGGTGGACAATTTTTATCTTTACAATATGAAAGTGGATAGTTTTATATATTAACTCATAACTAAAAGTACAAGTTTTCTTGAGTAAAAATAACAATTGTCATAAAAAAAGTAATGATTTTGAAATCTTACATTTCTTCATATCAATAATTATTTTTTATTAAAGCAATAATTACTTTTTGTTGTGCTAAAAAAATCATCTATAACGGAAAACAATAAGAACGCAGGAATTTATGTGGCTCGATCGTAAAGATCTACATCCACGAAGGGTTTCTCAAGGTTTTCACTATATTTCGTGGAGAGATTACATTGTACAGAGTTGCTCTCTGAATGATAAATATAAACCTCTGTTTATAGCCAAATACTAAGAATTCTAGTAGGAATAAGACTCCTTTTAGACCTAGAATATGACTATGATTCTTCATATTTATCTCTTTCTTCATGGTAATCTCCTTCTTTATCGGATATTTGATGGTCTTTGAGATAAGGTCAGATCCAGCGAAATCAGGAGTTAAGCGTTAAGCCTGTAGGGTCGAAGGTTGTAGGGCTGAAGCTAGTCTGTATGGCTGTTTGGCTGCAGGGTTGAAGTCGGCCTGCAGGGCTGTTTGGCTGCCAGCGCTATTATCGGCGAATTTAGGCCATACCCGTTTTGATCTTTCGGTTTTCAAGGGATGCTGTTGGGTCCCGGAGGGTCACTGAATTGGTGTAGGGGGGAAGAATATACCGGTAGGCTATTTTAAAACTTTAAACTTCTTTCGATAACTGAAGAAGTAGAGTTGACGTGATTAGTGAAAATCAAGATCAGTTGAAAGAAGGTGTAGAATGATATTGATAATGATTCAGTGGATAACTTCAGTATGAATAACTAGTCGACTAACTGATAGTTCAGTTAAGGCTTCAGTCTAATCAGTTGTAAATGAGAGTGAGTGTTATAAATCTTACTGACTACCCGAAGGTTTGTCAGTTAGACTGATAATACTTGGTGAGTGGAAATGATTTAAAGAAAATAGCTTTTAGTGAATAAGATTGTCAATTTTAAGGTTTTTCTTTTCAAGTTAACAGTTTCAGTATATAAGCTTTGTGCATAGATAGAATATGAAATACTGAAAGCAGTAAATAACACAAAGATTTTTAACGTGGTTCAGAAAACCTTTCCTACGTCCATGGTTAGTTGATCACATTGACAATCGATTGCGCTTGTACTTACGGGTGCACAACAAACCTATCAACTGAAACAACTATTTCAGTACCAACACACTGGGTTGGGTTTCTCTTCTCTTTTCTCAATCTCCCAGATACGCTAAGACTTCACTCGTCTTGCTTCCGGGGGCTGAGAACTCTTTGAGTTTAGACAATCGTCTAAAACTCTATCACTCAAACGCTCTTTTCGCTCGGTTGGAAAAGGGGTTTGAAAATCTTCCAACTAAGATTACTGAGAATAGGCTCTTCAGTAATCAAGGGCTAGGCTAGGGATGTATGAATATGATTGTCTAGAAACTTCTAAGAGAGTGTTTATAAATCAGGTGAACTGATTTTTACAATAGGGTTTACTTTTTTTTTCGATTCAAATTTGATTGCTAAGTAAATTGCTGACTCAATATTTTGGCAGAGCTTCAGCGTAAATTTTTGAATCGGCGAGGTTGAAGGTTGTTCCTTGAGCTCTATTTATAGGCAGAGGATGAAGAATAGATCCGTTGGAGGAGGTCCTTCTTCAAATACTGTCGTTGACATTTGATTTGATCTCTGCTTAGGGTCTTCGTCCTCTATCTCCCTTTTTCGTCGAAATGGATAAGGTCTTCAGGCATAGGGAGATGGTGTTACAATGTAAAGTAACACGGATAAAGTTACTCTGCTCGGTGAAGGACGATTTGTCATATCCCAGCATTTAATGCACTGTCCTTCGCATTTAATACGGCGTGTACCAGAAGACATCCTTTGTCTTTATTTGTCTAAGTGATATGTACTTTAATGCATCTTCGGTCCGTCTTTTTGTAGCTTCAGTCCGCTGTATTCTTCTGATCCTTAAACAAGTCTTCAGAGAATGTTTCGACTAAAGATTGCTTCTTCACTCCAGTACAAGTCCTTCATTTATTGTTGCAATAACTTCAGGTGAGCTTCAGTTGGTCAGTAATTTAGTCGAGGTTCTTCAGTCAGGTCTTCATCAGTCTTCACGCTTTGCCGCTTAAGTCTAACTAGAAAAAGAACTCTAACACTTGAATTCGAAAAGAGTCTAGTCCATAAAATAAATTCTAAGGGTTTGGGGATCATCGAAACAAGGTTAGGATATTTCTTCTATTTTTCAACAGATGCATATTTTTGTCCTCATTACTTTTTTGTTCTTTCTATTTTTCATTTATTTATGATTTTTAAAAAATACTCCCTCCATCCCAGAAATAATGGCCCGTTTCTTTTGGGCACAGAGATTAAGAAGTGTTAAATTAAGAGATAAGTGATGACCCACATATTTAATCCTCAAAATTAGATCAACAACTACATTCTTAATCCTCAAAATTAGATCAGCAACTAAAGCAAAAAAAAATAGATAAGAGCACCTGCAACGCTCTACTCGATCGCCTTACTCGAGTAGAGCGTTGCCCTCCAGTAAGGCGTTGCGGGGGAGCCTTACTCGAGGCGTGCTCGAGCCTTCGAGTATGCATGAGTGAGAGAGATATGGCGCGTGCATTGCACGCGACTTAATTAAAATAAATAAATAAATATAAACTTTGAATTTCAAGTAATGCAACGGCTATTTTTTTTCTCTCTTTTCTCTCTATAAATACTACCTCCTTCCCTCATTCATCACACATCACAATCCACTCCTTCTACCTCTTTCTTCCTTCTTCAATTTTTGTTAAAAAATCCCATCTTTGTTCTTCCAAAAATGGCTGAACCCCAGCATGATTCTTCGCCTGATTCCGACGATGTAGCTGAAAGGTTCATGGAGTGGGTGGAGTTGCAGAAACAAGTGCTTGCTCCATACTCCTCCCAACCGGCGCCAGAGCCGACGCGTGGCAAACGTCCCCAATCATACGTACATCGTGATCATGAGGAGGTCCATGTACGTCTTATGCAAGACTACTTCAACGACAATTCGACGTACGGTCCTACTTTTTTCCAGCATCGTTTCCGAATGCAGAATGAGCTGTTCTTGCGCATCGTCGATGTTGTTCAAGGTGAAGATGCTTTCTTCCATATGAGCAGTGATGCACTCGGTCGAGACTCTCTCTCTCTCTCATTTGCATAAATGCACATTGCCTATCCGTCAATTAGCCACTGGGGTTAGTGCGGATGTTTTCGACGAGTATCTCAAAGTCACCGACTCCAACGGGCGTGTATGCCTCAAGAAGTTCTGCAGGGCAGTCATCCTGGGCTTTCGGAGCCTATTACCTGCGCCGGCCAACGCCCACGGACGTCCAACGCCTCCTTCATATGCACGAGGCGCAACACGATTTTCCTGGGATGCTCGGAAGCTTAGACTGTATGCATTGGGCGTGGAAGAACTGCCCAAAGGCGTAGCACGACGCCTACACACGCGATGATCAGGGAGAGCCCACCTTGATATTGGAGGCCGTTGCATCCCACGATTTGTGGATTTGGCACGCCTTCTTTGGCGTCGCTGGTTCGAACAACGACATCAATGTGCTGAATCAGTCGCCTCTCTTCTCCGACGTGTTAGGAGGAACGGTGCCCCGGTGGTCTTCCATGCCAACCAGCGCGAATACCGGATGGGCTACTACCTATGTGACGGCATATATCCGGAGTGGCGTTGCTTCGTCAAGAGTCCACCAATGGCGATCAATCCGAAGGAGGCGAGGTTCAAGAAGATGCAAGAATCGGCACGGAAGGATGTCGAACGTGCCTTCGGAGTCCTTCAGGCTCGGTGGGGAATCATTCGTAGTCCGGCGCAACTGGTATGTACAGCACCTCAAGGACATCATGTTGTGTTGCATCATTCTCCACAACATGATTGTGGAGCACGAAGGTGAAGCAGCTCTCAATTGGAGAGATGACGACGGGGCGTCTAGCAGCACTTCGACGGAGAGTGCTCGACAAACACCGGTGTCCTTCGAGGACTACGTGCGAAGAGATTCAATTCTTCGAGATAGACATCTACATGCTCAGCTCCGAAATGATTTGGTGGAGCACCTTTGAGCACGTTTCGGACCTCTAGGGCCAGAGTAGTTAATTTTTAGGAATTGTTTTTATTTTATTAAAGTTTTATGTAATATTTAGGATTTTATAATTAATGCAATTTAAATTTGAAATAAATTGTGTTATTTAAATTTGAGTAATTAAATTTAAATGAAAAGCATAAAAATCAAAACTAAAAAAATCAAGTAGGCTATCAAGTAACCCCAATGCAGCACTACTTACTCAATGTGGTCCCCCACTATCAAGTAGGATATCAAGTAGGCTATCAAGTAAACCCATTGCGGATGCTCTAAGCAACTACAACAAAAAAGTTAGACCAACAAAAATAGATCAGGAAGTATGGCTTCAGATCGAAGCATTTCCAGATCGAAACCGAAGCATTCCCCACCCAAACCGAAGCATTTCCAGATCCATCTTCTCGCCTCTGCCATGTCGATCTCCGGTGAATTTGGCGCCTGCCGCCGGCGTCTCTCTCCCTTCCTCCCTCGCTTATACACGCATGGAGACACACTCCCAGTCCCAGATGAAACCTTCACCCTCAATACCAGTTGTTCGCCATTCATCTCCCTTCCTCTCTCCCTTCCGTCCGACCTTCTTCTTCAATCCTCCTCCGGCAAAAATTAAGCAACACCAGCCTCCCGCCACCTCAGTGCGAAACAACACTGGGCCGCCTATCACCGTTCGTAACCCAAACAGTCGCCAATTTTCTTTTAATTTTATTTTTTCTCTTTTCTCTCTACCGTCAGTTTTCTTTTCCAAATGGCGCGATGGTGGTGGAGCGGCAAGGTTGTGTTCGCTATTTTATTAGCATACAGTAGCAAGCAAGGTCGAATCCATAGAGACTGATTAGAACCAATACCTATCCTAGATTATTATTCCTCTATCTGGAAAATCGAAATTAAGAGTTTTGGTTTTTAAAACTAAATAAATAAATAAATACTGGAAATAAAATAAATCAAGCTGTGAAACAGAGAAACAGATAAGAGAAGATTTCCCAAGACAAAGGTTTCAACAGATTCTCCTAACTAACATGTTCAATTCAATTAATAAGGCGATTCCTAAGGCAATCTCTAAGCTAGTCTATACCCACTCCCGTGGCATACAAACCGTTGATTACATGCAAGGCTACCATCCCTGGATCGCACTTCTAACATGTAACTCCTAAAAGTTCCTAGGATTAACGCCCTCACAGTTATCAATTCCCTTTAGAATTAAAATAAATGTGTTCTATGTTCTTAGTTCAGGTAATAATTATCATCTCCCGATCTCAAATTAAAACCTATGATTATGCTAAATTGGTGGCCAATCAATAAAGCAAACAATTAAAACAAGAACATAGAAAGGAATAACAATCCAATTAATTGAATCAAACAGTCAGAAATTCAAATCATGTTTACTCCCTAAACCCTGAGAAAAAAAGGGATTCTAGCCACACATAGACATATGAACTAGAATACAATTCTCAATAAAATAAATAAACATCCACAAGAAAAACCGTAGTAGAATTGAGAATCTTCGGTTCTTGCTCTGGCTCCGTTCTCCGTCTCTCTCAGCTCTCAGGAAAAGTAAAATATGATATAAAGTGATAAAAGCTGATAAAAGGTTCAGAGAATAAGTTATTGGGGAGTATTTATATGCCCTAGGTCTTGTAGCTCTCAAAAATATCCAAAATCACTAAAAAAACGAATTTTGGGCGGAAAAACGGCGACTCGCGCGGCCACGTCGCGCGCCCGCGCGCCGAGACCGCGCGCACTGTCCAGCAGGTCTGTCTTGGTCGCGCGGCTGGACCGCGCGACCTCGCGCGGCCTTGCGCAGTGATTTTGTTTTGGCTCGTTCTCCTTCGTCCGAACTCCGATTTACGATCTGTTTGCGCTCACGAACTCCTATCGAGACGAACTACAACTTTTATTTCAGCCAATTCTTCCAAATTCTGCTTCATTATTTCTGAAAATTCATTCAAACAACAAGCAAGTGACAAGTTCTTGACCATAAACCAATATAAGCTCAAATAAATCAACAAACACACAAAATCCTCATAACTAAACATCAAAAATGACACACCAAGAGGTAAAAATGCATGTTTATCAACCCCCCAAACTTAAACCATTGTCCGTCCTCGGACAAAACAAAGATGAACCAAGAATGAATCAACAAGAGCGCAGAGAAAAGTGGATAACATTATGGCTTCAGATTTGTCAACAAAATACCAACATGCATTTGTATCTCCTATCATCAAGATATCACACTCATGACAAACTTCAAATTGTGGTCTCAATGACTTGCAATCCTCACCAAAAGGATAAAGAATTTAAGATCTCTCAACTCTCAAGTGTGTCAATCAACATGGACGTGTATACGCTCAATTCAAGCAAAACAAGTACTCAACCATAAGCTTGTCAATCGTCTCACCTCTCCACCACTTAATGTGTGCTCCTATAACCAAGATCAAAAAGGTCTTTATTGAGGGTTGTAATGTAGGCTCTTTGGTAGGGTAGGATACGTTTGGCTAAGTGACTAAAAGATACGAATCAAATTAACACCATCACCAACCTTATAGCATTCTTACTCAATACAATCCTCCACCTCCCACTAAAACCAAAATCAAATTTATCAATAAAGAATCCATCACAACTCATCAATTATTTCTCATGACATTATAACTTTCAAATGCATCCAATGTACCCATTTTTTCCAATTCTTTTCTCTTTTTTTTTTTTCTTTTTTTCTTTCTTTTTTTTTTGTTTTTTTTTTCTTTCAACAACTTGTAGGGTACTAGGATTTTTTCCAATCAGGATTCAAAGTTCATAAACCATAATCACGCATCTCCACAAACCAACAACCCCATAACAACAATCTCCAAGCTCCCACCCACGGCTAAACCAAATAAAATGGAAAATAAAAGGCTCAAAGGGGCGAACTAGGATCATATAAAGATATAGGACAAAGATGGGATATATAGGCTAGCAAAGACGGCCTTCTATCATCTCAAAGTTATTAAGCACACTATGTGATATCGAGGGAGAAACCAAGACAAGTTCTAGTGAGACACATGCATGCTCGAACAATCACTCAAGAATAAGAAATAAGACGGTAAAATTGGTGACAGTCAAGGCTCAAGTCTCACAGCTTATTTCATTGATTTCAACATCAAAAGAGACCATGCTTATCATTCATCAATCATGCTCAATCACAACAATATCGACACAAACGCATGCGCTTTCACAAGTTTTAAACAGAAATCATCATAAGCCAGTTATCCAACAAGACTCTACACAACTCGCATCATCATCAAGGTAACATCACAGAGAAACTACGAAAGCAAGACTGAAACAAACTCAACGACAAAACAAACAAGAACAACCAAAGCAAACAGTGCACCCACAAAGACATATCCCCCCAAACTTATTCACCACCAAGGAGAATAAGTTTGAAAAGGATTTGTGGGGCACGAAAACAAACAAACAAACAAACGAAAAGGAACAAACTGACCAGAAATTGGGTTGCCTCCCAATAAGCGCTATTTTTAACGTCGTTAGCTCGACAGAACAGCAAACTCATCAAGGAGGCTGGTACAAGCAGTGCTGCGAACAGCTGCTCCCTGCTTCATGCTTCTCAACCAACACTCCTTCTTTAAACTTCCGATCACCTTTCTCCTGCCAAGAAAAAGGATCCGCATCAAATGTATTAAAAACATCATCACTTACCTTGCCCGAATCTTTTGCTTTCTTTGGCGCTTCATCTTTGTGGATGTGGCATGGTTCATAGACATGGAAAGTTCGGCTCTCATCATGAACTCGCAGTGTGAGCTCTCCTTTCTCCACATCAATCAAAGCTCTTCCCGTTGCAAGGAACGGGCGCCCCAAAATCAGCGGAATTTTGTTCTCATCCTCAATGTCTAGTACCACAAAATCTGCAGGGAAAATAAAATCCCCCACCTTCACGAGTACGTTCTCCACAATTCCACGAGGATAAGTGACCGACCTGTCCGCCATCTGCAGCCTCATAGATGTCGGCTTTAACTCCCCAATCGCCAGCTGCTTGAAAACAAATAACGGCATGAGATTGATGCTCGCCCCCAGGTCGCAGAGTGACCTTCCGAAATGCTGGCCTCCAATAATGCAAGAAAGTGTGAAGCTGCCCGGATCTTTGACCTTCGCCGGCAGCTTCCTCTGCAAGATTGCGCTGCATTCTTCATTGAGATTCACCGTCTCAAACTCCACCAACTTCTTCTTCCTCGAGATAATATCCTTCAGGAATCTAGCATATTGCGGCATCTCCTGCAGTGCTTCCACCAACGGAATATTAATTTGCACTTTCCTGAAGATCTCTAAGTGTTGGATTTGTATACTGAAAGCAAGAACTTTATGCTTGTATACAATGATTCCTGTTATTCACTATTCTTATCTCCTATCTGATTGTGTTCATGATTGCATATGTATGTTCTTTATCTCTGTATAAGTAGATTATATGGTGTGTTGTAGATCACAGAAGACCATATAATTGGAATAACCTTAAGAGATATAATATGATCACAGCCGAAATAACTCTAGGATAAGTTATTGGTTTAGGCTGCAGTATAGATGGAAGTAGTTTGTCTTGGCTACTTGTCTATACTGGTACGTCATTACGTATTGATAGGACCAACAGTTGAGATGTATTCTTCTATCTGACTTAAGTGAAGAATCAAGATCTCGGTGACTCATAATTCTTAATACTAATAAGTATTCAGATATATATGTTAATTCGTATATCACTTTGACTTACTATGGGCGAGAGTTAAATACTAACTCGAGTACTCTGTATCTTGGGTGATAGCGGTTAATATATGATATTTGATTATCTGTATTAGTACCCGTATCCGGTATAGGATAATGACATCCCCTTAAGGAGCTCAATAAGGTTTATTACGCTAAACCCTGCAGGTTGATTAAGTTCAGGCGTAATAATAAAGATTGAGTGGTACTGCTTAAGGAATTATTAAGAGATTAATTAATTTAAGCTGTCAGAGCTCTAATTAATTAATGGATGTCGGATATTTTAAATACGGAGATTTAATAAGTCTAAATACAAGCCCCGACTCATCACCGGCAATAAAGGGGTAAGTCAGTATCGGTTCTCTAGTGGAATGAACTGATATTTATAAATTAATTATGGTCTGGGCTGACCATGGATGAATTAATTTATTTGAGGCCCATCTTTATTCCTTGTATCTGGTCCCTGGGCTGGCCCAATGTCTCCTAGCCCAAGAAGACAGAATTTTCGGCCCTCACTAAGAAAGTGGCGCCTCCTCCCTTTTTCTGTATTATTAAATACAGCTGTCAGCTCTCAGGAAAACACACTGATCAAAATATTAGGGTTTGAGAGCAGAGGGAGGCGCAGAAAAAACGTGAAGTGCCATTCTGTCTTGGGAGTTCTCATAGCTCGTTGTCCATCCAACGTTGGGAATTGAGCGGGATACAGTCGAGAAGATCAGAGCTGGAGTCTGAATCATTCGACGCGATCATCAACCATCTGTGCATCCGATTCTCAAGTAAGTTTTCCTAACACCTGTGTGCAGCTGTTAAATTCATAGGAGCATGTTAGGAATTAATCGTTGTATGGCAAATTAATAATAACCAAGAAACGATCATCGGGCAAACGGAACGTTAATTCAATTTAATATTCCTTCAATTGGTATCAGAGCCCAGGATTAATTTCTTGGCTCTATTATTAATTTGTGTACGATTAATAATGTGCGTTGTTTTTTAACTGCTGTTGTTCTTCGTGATTCGTTGATTCGTGGGATACGTCGTTTGACGTTGTAATCGTTTTTCACCACGAGAAAATCCGTGGTTAGATTAGGATTTCAATTGTATTTGTTTTTCCGTTGTAAATCTGTAAAATTGAAGAACGAGACGAGGACGACGACGAATCAACGACGAGGAAAGGTGTAAGGAGGAGCAACGGGCACGGAGCGAGCAAGGCCGCCGGCGCCAAGGGCTGCGCGCGCGCTGAGCGCCGCGCGCCTGGGCAGGCGCCGTGCGCCCTTGCTGCTGCTGCTCGATGCGAGGCGAGGCGGGCTGCTACTGTGCGGGTCGGGCAGGGAAGGAGGCTGCAGCCGGCAGGGGCTGTGCGCGCTCGGGGGCCGCGCCTGCGCGCTTCGCGCGCTGCGCGCCCAGCGGGCGGCGCACTGCCGCTGCTGCCGCTGCTGCTGTCCACGCCGGGATGCCTGCTGGAGCTGCTGCCGCTGAGAGCGCCGGAGTCTGCTGCTGCTGTGCGCGCGTTGGAGGCGCGCTGGAGCCGTGCGGAGGCTGCTGCCGTCGGTCTGCTCGCTCGTCGGGCGGCTGGGGCGGGGCTCGCCGACCGGCTGTGAGGCGCCAAAGGCGGCCGTGCGTGAGGGGGGCAGCGGCGCCTAGGGTTCCAAACCCTAGGTGGCTGCGTTTCAAACCCTAGGGGGCCCAAACCCTAGCTTGACGGGCCCATGTGTTCGGGCCGAGTTTTTAATTCTGTCTTTGGGCCTGTTCTTTTTCTATTTTATTTTGTAATAGAATAGATGTTGGGTTTCCACGAATGGATCACGAAGAATTTTAATTCTTTTATTACTGTTCTTTGCATGTCGTGGTTGTTAATCCCTTATGCTCTTTACCTGCCTTTTGCACGTCTTTGCTTGTTAATATTTGTTTATTAATTGCGCTTAGACGAGCATGTTAGTAGGTTTGCCGTTTTCTTAAGCATGTTTTAGAATTCTGCGAGCATGATTTACATGTTGCGTTCTAGAGAAGCATGTTTAGGTTTATGTGCTTGAGCATGAACAAACCTTTTGAAAGAAAAAGACTAAGCAGTTTAATAATTTTTATAGTAATTAAAAATTATTTTAGACCTCCACATGCGGTCTCTAGACAAAGTGATTAGCAATATGAGTAAACGTCCACCCAACGTGGCTTACTTCATATTTGTTTTTCATAAGTTTGTCAGAAGAGGTTTCTATAAAAAATATTTAGACCATTAAAGTAGTGGGAGTTATGCAGTAAACGTCCACCCAACGTGGCTTACTTGTGTAATTTTCACAAGTACTTTGGAGAATGGAATTAAATAAGATAACCAAGAAAATTAAATTGAAAGCGGCATGGTCCTAGTGAGTATGCTAATTTCGAGAATTTAATTTTCAAGGTTAAAATGTGGTCATTGCTTAGATATCATATCAAGTACAATGTACAACTCCCAAAGGAGTCCCTTCTTGATGATGATATGGTCTAGTTAAGGTGCCAACTATTGATTTCCTTTGTCAAAAGGTTAAGTTGACATGGATGGAAATTAAATGACTAGGTAAATAGTCTGGTTGAGGAGTTCATGTGTAAACGTCCACCCAACGTGGCTTGCACATGGGATTCTTTGAGCCGTTGGAGGTTTCATTAATATTGTTTTATCAAAAGGTTACAATATTACTGTTACGAACTATATGCGTTTCATGTTCTTACATGTTTATTTGTTTACTTTCAGATATGTCTATGTCTCCGATTATTAACATTCTAGCCAACAATCCTCTCACCGGTCCAAATTACACCGAATGGAAACGCCATATTATGTATATTCTTGACGCTGATGAGCACAGTTTTGTGCTTACCACTCCACGTCCCGCGGCCTTAACTGATGAGTCGACTGATGCGGAACGTGAGGCGCATAAAAGGTGGCACAAGTCGAATAATATGGCCAAGTGCTATATTATGATGACTATGTCGCAAAATTTGCAACTCCAGCATCAGGTCATGGATGACGCAGCGACCATCATGTTAAACCTCAGTGAGGTTTATGGGGAGTCCGAGAGGTCTGCTCGTTTTAACTTGATGAGAGAAATCTTGTCTTGTAAAATGAGCGAGGGCAGCTCGGTGCACGATCATGTCATGCATATGACAAATCTGTTTGACAGGCTTGATCTGCTAGGAGGGGGTATCGAAGGCGAAGCCAAGGTCGATATCATCCTCAATACTCTCCCCAAGACTTTTGAGCATTTCCGTCTCAATGTCGTTATGAGCAAGGCCAACTATACTCTTAATGAGTTGTTGAATGCTCTAGTTTCGGCAGAGGGGGTCATGGGCACGCGCAATGGGAAAGAGGTCCTTGTTGCTGCCAAGGGATCTACTTCTTCGTCGAAAGGCGGGAAAAAGAAGTGGAAAGGTCCAAAGGGCAAGCATGACCATGAGGCTAGTGGGAGCGGTAAAGCCAAGGTTGATGGCCCTAGCGGCGGCGTGAACAAGCCGACAGCCAAGGGAAAGTGCTTCAAGTGCGGCAAGGTTGGGCATTGGAAGAAAGATTGTCCAGTGCTCAAGGCAAAGGGACAAGGTACGTCACAAGTTTTAGTAACAGAAACATGTTTAGCTTCGTTTTCTACTCATTCGTGGGTAGTGGATACGGGGGCAACTGACCATGTTTGTTACACCTTGCAGGGGTTCAACCCAACAAGGGAGCTGGCAAGTGATGAGATCACCATCTCCATGGGCAATGCGTCGAAGGTCGCAGCTGTTGCTATTGGAGATTTATCTTTATGTTTTGGTGATGACATTTTAGTTTTGAGAGATATTTTATATGTGCCGGAGTTTCGGCGGAACATAATTTCTATTTCAAAGTTGTTTTTGAATGGATATTCTGTTACTTTTGATGGGGGTGTCTCTATCATGAGAGATAACAAGATTATTTGTTCTGGAATTTTGAACAACTCTCTCTATACTATTACATGTCCAATGAATAACTCTGTCCATGTTGCATCTACATCACAAATTCTTCCAAATCCTAATAAGAGAAAATATTACTCTCATGAACAATATACACATACTTGGCACCTAAGATTAGGCCACATCAATCTAAATAGGATCCAAAGGCTCGTTTCAAATGGAATCTTGAAAGACTTTCAAGCTGTGCCATTTAGAACCTGCGAATCCTGTATAGAGGGAAAGATGACGGCAAGGCCTTTTAAGGCAAAGGGGAATAGGGCCTCGGATGTGTTAGAATTGATTCACTCTGACTTGTGTGGACCGATGTCCACTAGAGCTCGTGGAGGATACGAGTACTTCGTCACTTTCATTGACGATTACTCAAGGTATGGGTATATTTACCTACTTCAACGCAAGTCTGAATGCTTTGAGAAATTCAAAGAATTCAAGGCGGAGGTGGAGAAGAAAACGGGTAAATCTATCAAGTCATTGCGGTCTGATCGCGGTGGCGAATACCTCGGGAACGAGTTTCTGCAATACTTGTCAGATCTTGGGATTACATCCCAATTGACTGCACCGGGTACTCCCCAACAGAACGGTGTAGCGGAGAGAAGAAACAGAACTCTTATGGAAATGGTACGATCTATGATGAGCTATGCATCATTGCCTATTTCGTTTTGGGGATATGCCTTGGAAACAGCGGTTTATTTGCTGAATCGAGTACCGTCCAAATCGGTTCCTAAAACTCCTATTGAGTTATGGTCAGGGCGTAAGCCCAGCTTGAATCATATAAAGATATGGGGTTGTCCTGCATACGTGCTAGACAAGGAAGCGAGGAAATTGGAGCCGAGATGCGAACTAATGCTGTTTATAGGATACCCTAAGGAAACGAAAGGTGGTTACTTTTATAATCCGAAGGATCAGAAAGTGGTTGTTAGCACCAACGCACGATTCTTGGAACACGATTATGAAAGTAATCACAAGTCTAAGTCCGAGATTGTCCTTCAAGAAATCGAAGGCAATGGACAGGCGATTCCATCACCCCAGCCAAGTGTGCAAGTGAATGCACCACAAGACCCTGCACAAACCATTGTCACAACTGTACCACCACCGCTTCGTCGTAGTGGGAGGGTTGTAGTTCAACCCGATCGATTTATGTTCTTGGGAGAATCTTCGGATCTACTCCCTGTTGATGAACAGAAGGATGTCGACCCTGATAACTATAGACAAGCGATGAAAGATCAAGATGCAGATTCTTGGTACGAGGCCATGGTTTCTGAAATAGAATCCATGGGTGCTATGGATGTATACGAGAAGACCGAACTACCAGATGGCTTCCTAGCTATAGGTAGTAGGTGGGTATACAAGAGAAAGAGAGATTCGGATGGCGAAGTCGCAGCTTTTAAAGCTAGACTGGTGGCGAAAGGTTATACCCAGGAACAGGGTATAGATTATGATGAGACCTTTTCGCCGGTTGCCATGCTTAAGTCTATCCGAATACTCCTTGCCATAGCAGCCCACATGAACCTTGAGATTTGGCAAATGGATGTCAAGACCGCTTTCCTAAACGGTTTCCTTGAAGAAGGAAGGGACATCTATATGCAGCAACCTGAAGGGTTCGTGAAGAAGGGCGAAGAGCATCTTGTGTGGAAGCTTAAGAAGTCCATTTATGGACTTAAGCAAGCTTCGAGGTCATGGAACAAACGTTTTGACGAGGTCATTAAGTCCTATGGATTTACTCGTTGTGAGAACGAGAGTTGCGTGTACCGTTTAGATGCCAATGGTGACGTGGTTTTCCTTGCACTTTATGTAGATGATATCCTCCTCATTGGCAACAATGTTGAGCTATTATCGGACATAAAGAAGTGGTTATCCGAACAGTTTCAAATGAAAGACTTAGGAGATGCAGCGTACATCCTGGGGATCAAGGTCGTTCGTGATCGCCAGAAGAGGATGTTGAGCTTATCTCAAGCGTCTTACATTGATACTGTGATTGCTCGTTTTAGCATGCAGAATGCCAAGAAAGGCTTGCTACCTTTTAGACATGGCATTCCTCTGTCTAAGGACATGTGTCCTAAGACGCCTAGTGAGGTTGAGGAGATGAGGAAGATACCCTATGCTTCCGCCGTAGGTAGCCTCATGTATGCGATGCTCTGCACGAGACCTGATATTTGCTATGTCGTTGGCATGGTTGCAAGATATCAGTCGAACCCTGGACCAGGACACTGGACTGCGGTAAAGCATATTCTCAAGTACCTGAAGAGGACTCGAGATTATAGGCTAGTTTACCAGTCAGACAGTCTATTTCCTTTGGGTTACACCGATTCGGATTTCCAGGCTGACCGGGATGAGAAGAGATCTACCTCTGGTTATGTGTTTACCTTGGGAGGTGGAGCCGTATCATGGCGGAGTGCAAAGCAGAAGTGCATTGCAGACTCCACCATGGAAGCCGAGTATGTAGCTGCTTCGGAAGCTGCTAAGGAGGCTGTATGGTTCCGGAACTACCTCTTGGATCTAGGAGTGGTCCCTAATTTGCCTAAGAGTATCATAATTTATTGTGATAACTCGGGTGCAGTGGCAAATTCTAAGGAACCCAGGAGCCACAAGGCGTCAAAACACATAGAGAGAAAGTACCACATCATACGAGAAATCGTAAACAGAGGAGATGTGCTAGTAGAGAAGATTGATACATTGGAGAACCTAGCTGATCCTTTCACGAAAAGCTTACCGCAAAAGACCTATGAGAAGCATGCTCGAGGGATGGGATTGCGGTTGATGCCACCCACTTAGAGAAAAACTTTCAGTATAAGTGGGAGAGATGAAGTGAAGTTTTGTAATAGCTAGTATTTAGACACATTGTATACTAAAAGTTTTGCTTTAGTATAAGTGGGAGATTGTTGGATTTGTATACTGAAAGCAAGAACTTTATGCTTGTATACAATGATTCCTGTTATTCACTATTCTTATCTCCTATCTGATTGTGTTCATGATTGCATATGTATGTTCTTTATCTCTGTATAAGTAGATTATATGGTGTGTTGTAGATCACAGAAGACCATATAATTGGAATAACCTTAAGAGATATAATATGATCACAGCCGAAATAACTCTAGGACAAGTTATTGGTTTAGGCTGCAGTATAGATGGAAGTAGTTTGTCTTGGCTACTTGTCTATACTGGTACGTCATTACGTATTGATAGGACCAACAGTTGAGATGTATTCTTCTATCTGACTTAAGTGAAGAATCAAGATCTCGGTGACTCATAATTCTTAATACTAATAAGTATTCAGATATATATGTTAATTCGTATATCACTTTGACTTACTATGGGCGAGAGTTAAATACTAACTCGAGTACTCTGTATCTTGGGTGATAGCGGTTAATATATGATATTTGATTATCTGTATTAGTACCCGTATCCGGTATAGGATAATGACATCCCCTTAAGGAGCTCAATAAGGTTTATTACGCTAAACCCTGCAGGTTGATTAAGTTCAGGCGTAATAATAAAGATTGAGTGGTACTGCTTAAGGAATTATTAAGAGATTAATTAATTTAAGCTGTCAGAGCTCTAATTAATTAATGGATGTCGGATATTTTAAATACGGAGATTTAATAAGTCTAAATACAAGCCCCGACTCATCACCGGCAATAAAGGGGTAAGTCAGTATCGGTTCTCTAGTGGAATGAACTGATATTTATAAATTAATTATGGTCTGGGCTGACCATGGATGAATTAATTTATTTGAGGCCCATCTTTATTCCTTGTATCTGGTCCCTGGGCTGGCCCAATGTCTCCTAGCCCAAGAAGACAGAATTTTCGGCCCTCACTAAGAAAGTGGCGCCTCCTCCCTTTTTCTGTATTATTAAATACAGCTGTCAGCTCTCAGGAAAACACACTGATCAAAATATTAGGGTTTGAGAGCAGAGGGAGGCGCAGAAAAAACGTGAAGTGCCATTCTGTCTTGGGAGTTCTCATAGCTCGTTGTCCATCCAACGTTGGGAATTGAGCGGGATACAGTCGAGAAGATCAGAGCTGGAGTCTGAATCATTCGACGCGATCATCAACCATCTGTGCATCCGATTCTCAAGTAAGTTTTCCTAACACCTGTGTGCAGCTGTTAAATTCATAGGAGCATGTTAGGAATTAATCGTTGTATGGCAAATTAATAATAACCAAGAAACGATCATCGGGCAAACGGAACGTTAATTCAATTTAATATTCCTTCACTAAGAACTTGGAGAACTGCTCCTGCACCCTCTCTTTCTTATAACGCTGAGGGAAAGGTATAGTCACAGTTGCTGGCGAAGTAGCTGTCTGCTTTTCATCCTTCTTTCTGCCAGAAACCTCACAAGTGACCTCCTCAGCTTTTTCCTCAATTAGCCGTGCGCTCTCCTCTTTTGCCGTCATGGCCCCTTCCTTTGTAGTCCCGCTCGGCAGATCAACCATCTTAAAATGACGCTGGGGAAACGGCAACCACCCAGGAGGACGCAGATGAGGTGGAAGTCGTCGGCCTTCCTCCCAGACTTTCCACGAGAGCTCTTCTTTCTCCATCTCATGAGATCCCTGGCTGCCTTCTGAGGTGGCTTCATTCTTCAACCCAATGGCCATGCACTGCTCCTTTGGGATCGCCTTGCCATTGTTTATGAGCTTTCCCGACTGTTGGAACTTGTTGACGGCAGTGGCTATTTGACCCAATTGGGTCTCGAAGATCTTCATTTGAGTCCCCACAGCAACGGCATTGGACTCAAGCTTTTCCATCCTCTCGTCGGACTTGGAGATAAACTTCATCAGCAGCTCTTCCAAATTAGGCTTCTTTTCCTCATTGATGACTACATTGGTGACAGAGAATCCTGGTGGAGCCTGAAGCGCATTATTCGGATTCCCATAAGCCAAATTGGGATGTAGACGCCCTCCATGATGAAACTGTTGTCCACTAATGTATCCACCCTGTTGTCCATGCTGATAGTTCCCATAGTTTCTGCCATTGATGTAGTTGACGTCTTCTACGCCTGTCGGAATCTCTACAGCTGGCTCAGAATTGCCAACAGTCATAGCATTGATTTTCGAGTTCATCTCTGCCAGTTGAGTCAAAATCAATGCCATGGGATCTGAGCTGGAAGCAGCAGCAACTTTCTTCAGCTGCACCCTCTCGGACGACCATTGGTAGCTGGTAGCTGCCATACTTTCTATGATCTCCATCGCTTCTGCGCTTCCCTTCTTGAGCAATGAGCCCCCTGCAGCTGTATCCATGAACATCCTGGTGCGCTCCCCACAAGCGTTATAAAACATGACCACCAGAGTCCCCTCATCAAAGCCATGGGACAGGCACTTTCTCAACTTCTCCTGGTATCTCTCCCAAGTCTCTGCTAATGTCTCTCCATCGAACTGTTGGAATTGGAGGATCTCCATCTTTAACTTCAATGTGAGCCCGGGAGGATGGAACTTCCGCAGAAAAAGATCCGTCACATCCCCCCATATCGGATTAGCTCCCAGCTGTAAAGTTTGATACCATGACTTTGCCTTATCCCGGAGTGAGAATGGGAAAAGGCGGAGTCGTATGATGTCATCTGGGACTCCGTTCATCTTGACGGTGTTGCACAACTCCAAGAATTGCGCCAGATGCGCATTGGGATCTTCCACAGCTTTGCCTCCATACTGGTTTTGCTGCACCATCATGATCAAACCAGTCTTGAGCTTAAAATTATTTGCGTTGACTCTTGGAGGCTCGTAATACTGGTACTGCGGAGTGAATGCCTCATTGATCGGAGGCTGCTTCTGCGCCTCGTGGCTTTCCTGCGCCTCAATCAAACGCTGCAGTTGCTCCTTTAGAACACGAACTTCTTCTGCGGTAGCCATAGAATCCAAATTATCTTGCTTTGCTTGGCTGTTCTTGCGGCGGAGCGTAGCTTCAATCTCAGGATCAAAATCTTCAAGAGGAAGCTTCTGAGATCGCGTGTTCATGCACTACCTAGAAAACTCCAACGCAAGAATCAGAACCGCAGGAAAAATAAAGAACAGAAAAAATAAATAACAGAAATAAAAAATCCAGAGTAGTATCAAACAATTAACAGAATAGTACTGATAAAAATCAGCCCCCGGCAACAGCGCCAAAAACTTGTTCGCTATTTTATTAGCACGCCGCAAGTGTACGGGTGTAATTGTGTACAGTAGCAAGCAAGGTCGAATCCACAGAGACTGATTAGAACCAATACCTATCCTAGATTATTATTCCTCTATCTGGAAAATCGAAATTAAGAGTTTTGGTTTTTAAAACTAAATAAATAAATAAATACTGGAAATAAAATAAATCAAGCTGTGAAACAGAGAAACAGATAAGAGAAGATTTCCCAAGACAAAGGTTTCAACAGATTCTCCTAACTAACATGTTCAATTCAATTAATAAGGCGATTCCTAAGGCAATCTCTAAGCTAGTCCATACCCACTCCCGTGGCATACAAACCGTTGATTACATGCAAGGCTACCATCCCTGGATCGCACTTCTAACATGTAACTCCTAAAAGTTCCTAGGATTAACGCCCTCACAGTTATCAATTCCCTTTAGAATTAAAATAAATGTGTTCTATGTTCTTAGTTTAGGTAATAATTATCATCTCCCGATCTCAAATTAAAACCTATGATTATGCTAAATTGGTGGCCAATCAATAAAGCAAACAATTAAAACAAGAACATAGAAAGGAATAACAATCCAATTAATTGAATCAAACAGTCAGAAATTCAAACCATGTTTACTCCCTAAACCCTGAAAAAAAAAGAGATTCTAGCCACACATAGACATATGAACTAGAATACAATTCTCAATAAAATAAATAAACATCCACAAGAAAAACCGTAGTAGAATTGAGAATCTTCGGTTCTTGCTCTGGCTCCGTTCTCCGTCTCTCTCAGCTCTCAGGAAAAGTAAAATATGATATAAAGTGATAAAAGCTGATAAAAGGTTCAGAGAATAAGTTATTGGGGAGTATTTATATGCCCTAGGTCTTGTAGCTCTCAAAAATACCCAAAATCACTAAAAAACGAATTTTGGGCGGAAAAACGGCGACTCGCGCGGCCACGTCGCGCGCCCGCGTGCCGAGACCGCGCGCGCTGTCCAGCAGGTCTGTCTTCGTCGCGCGGCTGGGTCGCGCGGCCGCGCGCCTGGACCGCGCGACCTCGCGCGGCCTTGCGCAGTGATTTTGTTTTGGCTCGTTCTCCTTCGTCCGAACTCTGATTTACGATCTGTTTGCGCTGACGAACTCCTATCGAGACGAACTACAACTTGTATTTCAGCCAATTCTTCCAAATTCTGCTTCATTATTTCTGAAAATTCATTCAAACAACAAGCAAGTGACAAGTTCTTGACCATAAACCAATATAAGCTCAAATAAATCAACAAACACACAAAATCCTCATAACTAAACATCAAAAATGACACACCAAGAGGTAAAAATGCATGTTTATCAGGTTGGTGGTGGAGACACTACATTGAGGATGGTGGAGGGAGGAGGGTTGGGAGGCGAAGCAATATCCGGTAGAGGCTAGGATGAGAAGTGAAAAAATGAGAGGGAAGACTGAAGAGACAGGCAGCTACTTGAGAAGGGAGAGAGAGTGTAGCTTAGAAAAATAAAATTAGGGTTAAAAGGGTTTAATTTAGATAGATTAATCAAGTATAAATCAACCCTAATTATTTCTAATAAAGGAAATGGGCCATTATATGTGGGACAACTCAAAAAGGAAAACAGACAATTATTTATGAGATGGAGGGAGTATTATCTTTATTTATATCAATTGTTACTTTTTCTTATGACAATAATTATTTGACCAAATAATTTAAAGTACAAGTTCTCATGAGTAAAATAATAATTTTCGTAAAAAAAGTAATAATTCTAAAATACTCCCTCCGTCCACGAAAGAACTTCCTAGGAGGGAGTGACACGTGTTTTAAGATAAGTATTATTGAGTGTATTGAAAGTGGAGAAAAAGTTGTTGAATGTATTGGGAGTGGTGAAAATGTATTATAATTAATATTAAGAGTTGTGAAAAAATGAAAATAAGAGTAATTATAAGTGGAGGGGTATAGTCCAAAAATAGGTAGGAAGTTTTTTGTGGACGTCACAAAAAGGAAAGATAGGAAGTTCTTTCGTGGAGGGAGGGAGTATTATATTTATTCTTAGTCAATAATTATTTTGTTTTAAAACAATAATTACTTGACCAAATAACTAAAATTACAAGTTATCGTAAAGATAAAATAACATTAATTTTTTTTATATCATAAAAAAATAACCATTAATATTAGAAAATGTAATATTTCAAATTACAACAAAAGAAACAGAAAAGAAGGCCCAAAATATAAGGTTTCACAAAACATTGAAAAAAAAAAGCAAAGAAAAACAACAGAAAAGAAAAAGAACGCTACAAAAAAAAAAGATTTTGCTTCCAAAGAAAAACCTAATTCCTTATCGGTTATTTTTTTTTTTTGTGTGTATTTTACATTCTAAATGTGAGTAATTCTTTTTAAAATTTATATAGTATATATATAGATTTTTTTTAATTATTTTTCCTCCTTTTTCTCTCTTTTCCCTCACCAATTTTTTTCCTTCTCTCTTCTCCTATTAACTTTTTTCTTTTCTTTTTTTTTAATTATGTTTTGAACATTATCAAATTTGATTCATTAAAAAAACTATGTTTTAAGTTATTATTGTTTAAATTATACAACCTACGGGTTCGGAAAGTGTTGTGCCAAAAATATCACCTATAACAGAAAGTAGTAAAATACGAGAATAATGCGGAAATAAGGGAACTTTTGTATTAAATATAGCATAAGGCTTTAAGTAATTGAAAGCTTGTATGTGATGATTTTACAATAGGGTTTCACATGTATTTATAGGTAAAAATACTAAGAATTATAATAGGAAAAGGACTCCTTTTGGACTTATAATTGGACTATAACTCGCGATATCTATCATGTATATTCTTTGTAATCTTGATCTTGATTTTGAGTGGACCGAGTGTTGAGGATTCTTTAAGATAGAGTTAGGTCCGCAAAATCAGGACTGTTCTGTTGAAGACAACACTGTTTTGGCTGAACAGCGTTGTTTATCGAGAATTCACCTTCCATTTCGTTGTATTCTTTTGATCTTCTAGGAATGCATATTTTTATCCTCACTAAAAAGACAAGTTAGGCAAAGAAGCATTGAAAATGATTGTGATTGATGAATGGATAAGTCTTAGCTCAATTTTATTAAATAAATAATTTTTTAAGTTATTATTTTTTGAATAATACAACCTATAAATGATTTTTTTAGAGCAACAAATTCCAAACATCCGTCTCAATAGGATTCAAGAAAAAATTTCATGAATTTCTTAAAAATACCATTGCACTGCCACGAAAACTCCACCTGCAGCAAGGTCAACCCAGATAACGATTAACTGGATTGCTCAATAAGACAAAGGTTATTATTTCGAATGCAGCACCAATGTGTTCGCAATTTATTTTCACTATGCCGCAAGTATACAGGTAGTTGCAATATATGGAATCAAGGTCATATCCCACGAGGATTAGTGGTTATATTCTAGTGATTACCTTAAGTCATTATACTAGGACTATTTAGACTAAGTAGAGAAGTGAGTGCTTTGATTACCTAATAGTTACATAACAAATTCAAAGACAAATTAAGATTAAAAAAAAAAGGTGGATTGATTAAGGTGATTTAGGGACTAGGCATCAATGAATTAGCAATGGACTTTAAGTTAGCTCAAAATTAGTCTTGACATTACCTAATTATCTAGAGTGATCTCCCAACTAGTTCTAGCCCTCTCCCGGACGACTAAAACAGTAGATTACGTGTCATAGTTATTGTTCCCGATCAACTTCTAACCTATAACTCCCAAAAGCACAAAGGATCGATAAACTCTCACCCAACTCTCAACTTCTCGGTTTATTGAGTCGATATGTTTCAAGCTCCTATTATATTGTAATCGTCATCTCCCGATTCAAATTACAAATGATAAATGCATAAAGAGTGGCCAACAATTCATGCAAGAGATAAAACTAGGGCTTAAAAAGATAATAAATAAAGGAACAATCAAGACATATATTGAGCAAATCAATCAATCAATTACATCATCCATCTAGCCTAATCCCCAAATCAAATGGAGATTTAGCCTAACATGCTTACAATCACAATACCTAAATCAAAATAAAACATAGTCAGATGAAAGAGATAGAGATGGCAAATCCTATTTAAAGTCTTGTAATCTCCAATCTTCTTCTCTTTCCTTCAATGCTCTTTAAAATGGGTTGTTGGTGTGGTAATGGAGGCTAGAGTTTTAGATGGAGTGTTGGGGAAGATGGAATTGGTGTGTGTGTTGAATGATAGTGAAAATGAGGGTGAAATAGGGGTTTCGGCTGAAAATTGCGACTAGGACCCACATTTGGGGAAATTTCGCCTTTTTCCGGCAGTCGCCATTGTTAGGAACGCGGCAAAAAAGGTCAGGGGCCCGCGGTCGGACCGGCGGCCGTGGCCCGGACCATGGGTGCAGTCTGTATCAGCCACGGGTGTGACCGCGGGGTCCTGGGCTCTGTGCGCAGTCCCGTCATTTGGCTCTGTTCTCTCTCGTTCGAACTCCGATTTGGTTGCCATTTGCGCTCACGGATTACTCTCGAGATGCACTTTAACCTTATGTTTTTATAATTCTCTAATTTATCTTTGATTTTCCCTGAAATCACACCAAAACTACATCCAATAATCAAATTTTCATAAAACTCAACATTAAGGCACAAACATGCATTCACAAGCAAAACATGAAGGAAAATGACAACAATTCATACGAAATGGAGGTACGAAAACTATGTTTGTCACAATGACGTGGAGATAGTGCTTTCAAGCGCTCTATAGAAGTCTAAGGGATACTGTGTTTTGATAGGGCTTAAAAACTTTTTAGAGGTTTGGTAGTTGTTTTAGATCACTACAAGAAACTGGGCGATTAGCGACGGAATTTTCCGTCGCTAATCGCCAAAAATCCGTCGCTAATTCCGTTTTATCGATGGATCAACGACGACCGCCGTGTGTCGCTATAAAAGTGGTCGGTAAAAAAATTACCGACGGAATTTCGCATCCGTCACTAATTACCGACAGACCGTCCGTAGGTAAGCACATGACGACGCAGGCGCCGCCTGAAATCAGCGACGGAAATAGCGACAAAAAATTCCGTCGATTTTAGCGACGGAAATGAATTTCGTCGCTATTTTTTTTCGAAAAATAATAAAAATAATATATATATATATATATATATATATATATATCAATCTAGCTTTATTCTCCATAAGTATTTTGGTATTTCTAATGTATTTTGAACTTAATTGCATACGTTAAGACGAACTTTCCAGTGGGTCACCCATCTTAGTTGTGCTCTAATTCAAGCACGCTTAACCTTGAAGTTCTTTTCGAGTGGTCACCAGTACAGAACACGCGTATTATGGATATAACTATCACCTATTAATTCATTTAAACTCTATTTTAATATACAATATCATTTATTCATAACCTTAGAATATGTTGAAGTCATATCTAAGACTTGTGGTGCCGATGAAAGAATGACGGTAAATATACGATCGAATTTAAAATAATAAAAAATATTAATATTATAGTTAGTTAAAATAAATATATATTATAGTTAGTTAAAAAATATATATATTATTGTTGAAAATAACAATAAATTTAAAATATTCTCAATAATTTAAAAATAAGAATAAATTAGAATATTAATTAAAAAATAATAAAAATATTTTTTTTAAAAATAAAAATAACAAAAAAAATTAATAATATTTACCGACGGAATTACCGACGAATTATCAATTAAAAAATAAAACAAATTAAAAATAAAAAAATAAATAAATTATATTTAGCGACGGAATTTTTTTAACGAAAAATAATAAAAATATACTCCCTCCGTCCACAATTTAAAGCCCTACTTCCCCTTAAATTTTTGTCCACAATTTAAAGCCCTATTCTGCTTTTTGTACCTTTTTATCCTCCCACTTTATTTAAAATTACTACCATTTGCCACTAATGGACCCACCTTACAACACCTTTATTATTTTTATATTTTATATTTACTACACTTTATCACTAGTGGACCCACCACACAACACCTTTAACACTTTAGTCAACTACTTTATCACTTTAGTCAACTACCCTTTTATTTCATCCACATCACCATTTTCAGCTTTCTTAGTCTCCGTGCCCACATCAAAGTGGGGCTTTAAATTGTGGACGGAGGGAGTATATTTTTTAAAAAAAATTAAAAAAAAATTAATAAATCATATTTAGCGACGGAAAATATTCCGTCGCTAATAATTTCGTCGCTATTTCCATCGATAAATTTAAAAAAATAATAAAAAATAAATGAAAAATAATAAATAATATTTAGCGACGGATTATTTTCCGTCGCTAATTATTCCGTCGGAAATCCGTCGGTAATATTTTGAAAATATTTTCGTCGAAATTCCGTCGCTGTTCTGTCGGTGATTACCAACGGATTATTTTCCGTCGGTGTCCGATATATTTTTTTGTAGTGGATGGCGACTTTCAGGAAAAAATGCGGCCAGAAGTTTCCTATTACCATAATGATTATGAATCCACCGGATTTCACTAAATTTTCTATTCGGTTTCAAAGAAGACAATTCATTGTGAGTATATATGTTTTTCTATGACAATCAATAAGAGTCAGACAGTCACTTACGAATGTAGGAATATACCAACGAAACATGTGTTTAGTCATTAAAAATTGGACCCGATGTTCGGGTTCGGTCCGGTCCTGTGTCGATCCTCTCTTAAAATTCGATTCGGGTCGGTCAAAGTTTTCAAAATTTTCAATCCGGCAAATTTGACGGGTCTGTCCGAATTCGACCTGCTGCTCACTCCTACTATATGGATGCATATTCTCTTTCTTTAATATAAAAAGTAAACATAAAAAAGTTGTCGCGCATCCAACTGGGCCAATGAATATTCTCATTATCGAACGCAACTCTTTTTTCCTCTAAATAAATAAAAACAAAACCATCGTAACTCTTGTTATCGAACATGACATCCCAAGTTAGATTAAGATGACAGCAGGTAGAGTATCCTCAACCACTCTGTGGATAACATATTTACCTAAGAAGACGAAGCCCATATTTTGTGGGATAACTCATCACACTTCTATATATAGGTTAGATGAAATAAAGCTAAGTAAACCACTGGAACATATATATACTATTAAATTTAAAATACTTAAAAATCACTAATTTTCTGAAAATTAAAATGCAATTAAAAATTATGATATATGTAGTGGTCTTATGGTCATTACAGTAAGTTTAAAGTAGTTTTCGATCGTTTGTAAATTTAGTCCTAGTTATGATTTTCTTGTCTAATTAACAATTACGTAAAGTTTCTAATACAATTATACAATAACAACACTTAGTTATGATCGTTTGTAAATTTGTGTTAAAGTTATTAATAGTTTTGATGTTCTTGCCAATAATTGATAGTATTGACTTAAAAAATGATAACATTTTTAAGTAGTAAAAAAAAGGTGGTGAAGAATGAATCTTGACCGCATATCATGTGACAATATCATTATCAAATAGATAGATATACAAAGTACTCATCAATATTATGTTGGAGGAAAATAAACTGTTTGATTTGTGTCACTATAATTAGTTAATTAGTTCACCAAATTAGGATATTTGGTGTTATATAGTGTGACAAGTACACTCGAATTTCAAGAGCAAAAGCAAGAGACGTTTGAATAAGTAATACAGGAGTTGTTCCAACCTCCACCATTCTACAAGTACAATCCCACTTCCGCTAGCTGTTTAAAATATTACAATATAATAGATTAAGTTAATCAAATTAGAAAGTAGTAATAAATACATTATAAATTCTTATTTTGTTACCTACTGCCATATCGTCTCTGCAACTAATTTTGTGTTGATGCAAAAGTCTCCTAATCGATGAAGAATGAAATAAAGTAAATCTTGAAATCAACTTTCTAGTCTTTATCAATTGCTTTAGATTATTCGTTCTGTTTTATCTAATTTCATAATATTCAATTATTTCAATTCATTTCTAAAAGATTCAAAATTTTGGATTTGATGTCACCAAAGCAACGTATAATAAATCAAGATAAAATAATGTTCATTTAAGAAAAATATATAAAGATATTGTCCTCGACGCCCACGACTACCTTAAGTTATATGTGAAAAATGTCCTCTTTTATAAATCATGTGTTCGTCCGGGCGGACACATGATTTGGGTGCTCGATCATGTGTCCGGCCGGTAAAATCATGTGTTCGCCCGGACGGACACATGATCTAGCCACTCATCGGTCATATGTACTCTTGACTGATAGCTGTCAAATCGTTAATTTTTATGACGGATAGCTGTCAAATCGGTCAACCAATCGGTCAAAAGTGTGTAAGACTTTCATAAAAAATCAAACAAATCCATTAACATTAAAGGGTAAAATAGGTACTTCACATAATTAGGGCATAAAATACTTAAGTTTATAAAATATGACATTTTTCATATACAACATAAGGAATAGGGCATTTTTACCTATTAACACTTAATAATACAACATTGTGTTTTTTTACTGAAAGTGATTATTAAGTTAATATGTATACAAAACTGAATGGATTGGGTATCAAGATTTGGTAGCTTTACCTCTCTCTCTCTCTATATATATATATATAGAAGACGGTGCAAACAACTTTGGCTCTACTCCCGTTTTAAAACACCGTTTTCCTGAATGGAGCTGGAGTATCTGCGGCGGCCAGTAATTTTCCTCCGCCGGCTACTAACCGATAACGAAACCGAGTCAAACGATTCCTACGGCGGCGATGACTCAGAGTTGGACACAAACATGGTCATAATCCTAGCTTTTTTGCTCTGCGCGTTGCTCTTCACACTCGGGCTCAACGCATTCGCGCGCAGTGGTTTACTCAACGTATTTAGCAGCTCGCCGGCGGCGGCGCCGGGCCTCAAGAAGCGCGCCCTGCGCCACCTCCCGGTGGCCGTATACGGGTCGGGTCCGGACGTTTCGGGCAACGAATGCCCCATTTGTTTAGGAGATTTCGTAGAGGGCGAGAGGATCCGTGTCCTTCCCAAATGTGGCCACGGTTTTCATGTTGGATGCATTGACACATGGCTCGTTGCACATGCCTCCTGCCCCAACTGCCGGATTTCTTTGCTTGAAGCGCCGCCGCCATCTTCAACCGCCGCTGAATCTGATGAGCCTCAACTGCCCGTTGTTATTTCAACTCAACCATGAGCATTCATATTTTATCAATATTTTCCCAGTTTATAACAAAGGATTTTATATTTTGAATTTTTTAACCCTTGCTCAAATTTTAGCGGGTAAATTGTTTCGGATGTAAAATGTGTAAATTTGTCCTAGTTTTTTACTATTCCTATTCGGGTACATAATAAGTTTAGTTGTAGCAGCACATGCGATCCCAAGTCGGATCCTCCTCTACAATATAATTGCACAATTAATATCATTAATATATTTTAGATATTAGTACTATATGTCAGAAACACCAATAATATCACTTAATTTTGTTTTATTTTTCAAACTTTTTGGCACACCAACCAACCCGTACGTTTTGATACAGACATATTTTCATCAACCTAGACATGAAATATTTGATATAAAAATCAATAAAAGCAGCTGCTGCTTCATCATGTTTGTAAGGCTCATATAATTGACTTGTACCGAATAAAAAGGAGAGATCTTGATTTCAGTCCTTACTGCTCCCTCACCCTATACTCGAAACCAACAAAAAAAAATCCAGAGTTGAGATATGATCTGCAAATATATAGATAAGCATTATTTTACCTCAAAAACAGATTTGAATAAGAAAGTTTACAAAAATTAGTCTACATTAACCCAAACATATATAATTAACCTGGATTTTGGCTTTGATGGTGGCTGCTACTTAGACAGTCCCACTCGGCAGGTGATTGGGCACTTCCCCTTGATTGTCCAAAGGCATGTACTGAGCCATTATAGCCCTTATCTCCGAGTCCATGTAACCCTGCATTCATTTTCATCATTAATTTCTAAACATGCTCGTGTTCGTGTTCGTGTTCGTGCTTGTAATAAGTAGCTCGAGAAACGAGGTTTACCCGGAGCCTATATTTGTAAAGAGCATAAGCAACAACTCCTGCCAAACCCAAGCCTAGGATGATCACCCACATTATGCCCCAGCCAACTTCACCACTACCACCCTCTTTACCTGCGTGCACAATTCTTGCATCTTGATTTCTTCCATTTCCAATTCCAGCAACAAAATTAATCAATTAATGTATATATACTCACTAATACAAGTATCATGTTCATGAATGTAAAGTAAATGGTTTCTGCAGCTGCATTCATAACTCCCCCATGTGTTTTTGCACTTGCAATTTGGGCATTGGCATGCTAGCTCTTCCTTGCATTCATCCACATCTAACATCAACACATCCATTATTCCAAATTAATCAAACCAAAAACTCTCACTGCTACTAACTCCATTTACTACATATTATTACCTTCACAATCTCTAACTCCATCGCCTCTGAATCCCTGTGGGCAACTGCAACCTGATATGTGATCATCCTGCAAGAACACCCCAATCCTTTTTGCAATCATTCAAAATAAAACTAGTTGTTCATAAAAATCAAGTCAAACTCACAGTGCAAGCTGAATATGTTCGGCCGTGCCTGCTTTCCTTCCAACACCCTCCATTGCTTATTCCACATCTTAACGGCCCAGAAGCTGCACCAAGGGAAAAAGAAAGCATCACTCTCTCAACTCTCTCTCATGACTACTATGGCAGTACCCAATACCTTCACAGTGAGTATAACCATCCCCTACGAACTTCACTCCCTCCACGACGGGGCAGTGGCACACCCTCCCCCGGAAAGTGTCCTGCAACATACATATATACAATACTATTTGCTACTATAACATAAACCATTAACACTTGACAATATTAAGTTGGAAATTAAATACCCTGCAAGCAGTAATGTTAGCAGAATTATCCTGCCAGCATCCTCCATTGTTCTGTAGGCACTCATTTGTCTCCATATCTGCTCCAATTTTTCACATATAAATTTGGGTTAGGTATTTGCAATGTATAAATTTGACAAGAATTGTAAGATGGATACCTCTACTCAAGCAAATGGCAGGCTCAGTAGTCTCTTCGAAACCCGAACAAATAGCCTTGAGAACTGCTGCTTTGTCCAGCTTGCCTAAATTAAAACACTTGTTGTGACATTTCTTGCCTCACTATGATATATGTATAAATATGAATTCCAGAGAAAAGAGCAGTGCTTGCTACCTCTATATTGCCTATTGTTTATAACTAGAGTTGGCAATATAGTAACATCTCCTCGTGGGCCTTTTCCAATCTGATTCACAAATTTGCATCTACGATTAATAGCTCTCCCACAGAAACTTGAACCAAAAAACAAAAGGCAGAGGAAAACCAAACCTGTGCTTCTTGTTCTGCTTTTAGTACAAGGTTGTCTAGGTCTGCCTCCACGTCTCCAATGCACTGATCGATCTTCTTAACATCGTATCCTGGCAAATTAACAAGAGTCAATCAGATCAAGAACCATTGTGCATCATAGAAATATATTGTGTCTTCACCCCTACCAAGTGACTTGATCACTCTATCAGAACACTCTTTGTTATACTTTTTCTCTTTCATTGGACACCTAATTGAAAAGTCTGTCACATAGTCCCACCATTGCCATGGCTTCCCACTTTCCTTTGCAACTTTGAAGAAACAAGCTTGCCTTAGGTTCTGGATGACGACGTCCTTGCCATCATAACCTCTGCTGAAATCCTGCTCGGGATCAGGAGCGCAGTATCTCCCATAGTTTATGCACTGTGATTTGCACTGTTGGCTCATGATGAACGCCTCCGGGCAGTACCATGTGATGTAGTGAGGAGTGAACTCAGTGTAGCCCTTCTGCTCAAGAATCTGAGCAGCCCCTTTGAAATTCCTCAGAAAATTCAGCTGGCTCTCACATTTTGGGCCACATTCGTCGTTGCTATTAGTCCAGAACTCGTACTCCACTCGCTCATCGGGGTGTGGGAGAGCCTCTCTCCAATCAAGATTGATGCTCACCAATTCCCCTTTAGCCAACACTTTCTTGATCCTGTCACCTAGCCCTTTGCTTATCAATGCTGAAGGAATGCTTATGTTTTGCAGGTAATCCGGCTGTGTGTCTCCATCCTCCGGTGTGTCCATCGTGATCAGAGGCTCAACTCTGTCGTCTGCAACCAGAATGGCCGCCACGCCTGCATTCTGAGCGTTCCACGCCTTCAACGTGAAATAGCATTCTGCCATACAACAAGTTGAGAATATTCAAGCTCTCACACAACATGTTCAACCTAGTAAGTATTTGTGTAATGAGATTGTGAGATGGTGTGGTGTTACCTCCTCGATCTGCAAGAAGGAAAACGGGGATGCCACCGGGCTTATTCTTCCATGACACGTCGGCATCTTTGAAAGGTTTGCAGCCCTTTTTATTGGATTTGGGGTAGAATATAGAGCCAACCATTGTTCCTCCATATTGAGGTACACCAAAATTTCCTATTGCACATTCATAAACGCCTTTCACCGACTCTGGAGATGTCACCTTCAAATTGTTCTTCTCCACAACGAACCTTCCCCAACAAATTGATCCAAACATTAACACACACACCCACGCAAAAACGCTCAGCTTTTCTCTCATCTTCTTTTATATCAGTGTGTGTATATATGTTTAAAGATTCTCACTTCCAATCAAGAAAGAAAGAGCCCTTTTTTCTCCAAAGACTCCGATTTTACATCAACAAAACAAATCCCACGAGATCAAAATACAAAGTTTGAATCTTTGATAATGGGCTTTCCCAGCAGATACGGTTGGATATATCGATATTAATTTGACTGTTTTTGGAATGAATACGAACAAGAGAAACAGATGAGGAAGATAAGATTCATATGTTTTGATTATATGCTTCAGGCATGAATGTAAAATCTCAAAGTGTTTGACGTAAATTACAACTCCATGAGTTCAGAAACTACCATTTTTGTTATTTTTTGTTTATCAGCTGTAAAGACACTAATTTAGGAGCGTAAAAACAGTAAGCATAGAGATCTAAGAAAGCGCAGTTAGTTGATCAAGTCTAAATCGGGAATGGTTGGTTGGTCAAGTCTACAACACAGCAAATAAGGTTATCATCCACACGTGGTGTGGAGCTATTAATTAAGATTTGGACATTATCTCTGTCCGAAACCTACAATTTATTTTTTCAGTTACATTACATGCAACTCATTCATCAAAGAAGCCAAGTTTGTTATACTCAATTTTGGAGCTAAAGATATAGATCATGGTTAATTAATTAAAAATCCATGGAGTGTTGCCCACCAGTACCTTTTTTTTTCTTTTTAATATTATGTGATTTAAAATTATTAAGATAATACCATTATTTTGTATAATTGAGATCGAACAACATAACAGATGAACGCACGCACAAAACGAGGAGCACAAGTTTTTGAATATTTGATCTGCTACAGCAGTTGTAATTTGTAAAATGAACAAAAGCCTCAAAGAGAAAAGAATTAAAAATAAAAAAGACTTGCTCATTGCCATACAATACAATACAATGCAATACAATACAAACATTTTAAAATCAAATTATATTTACTAATGAGAATAAGGCTCTGATTTTTCCAGAGGAAAAACAGAAATGGCGAAGATGAAAGAGTATTCCTTTAATTCTCAGTCTTTACTTGTGAATTCGGAGTCAGTTTTTCTTCCCTGTTTCCATTGGCCTGAAAACAAAAACAGCGACTAATTCACAACAAAATTCAAATTTTGAATTGATAGCGGAAAAGTAAGGAACAATAGTGCACTTGCCTCGAGTTGATGCATCTTTTTAGCGTGCTCCTTCTCTCTCAATGAGCGAAGCGGTGATACGCTCTGCGCAAGAATCAAATGAATCAAAGCTTAAAGTAGAGAATCTTAGCGGTGATGTTTGTACATACCTTGGTGCAGGATAGCTTGATCTCCCTCAATCGGAACAAGCGATCAACCTCGATCTCGAGCTGCTTCTGCAACATCCCTCTGTCAACGATCTCCTTCATCTGGGAATCCAGAAAGAGGGATCTCTCTCTCAGCATCTCATCAGTTCTCTCCTTATCAATCCGCAGTCTCTCGAGCCTCTCGCGGATGGCGCTCAGCTCCTCCGCCAGAGATGCATCCAACAACTCGATCTCAAAACACTCTTTTTTTACAGGGGTGGAGAAAATATTCTCCTTGTTATTCTCATCTACCTCGAAACAAACTGCAGCTGCAGCTTTTATATTTGGCTTCGTGTCCAAAGGATTCGACCACGAGTTCTTCGGCTGGAGCGGTTTGCGGCCGCTTCTCGGCCGCTGATGCCCGGAGATTGGAGATTGAACTGCCAGCATTTATTTTTCTCTTTGGGAAAAACAAGTTAAAAAGTGTGTGCGTGTGCGTCTGTGGGTGTGTGTGTGAGAAAGAGAGAGAGAGTTGAGGTTGGATTTGGAGAAAGAAGAAGAAGAAGAATAGATTTGAATTTGAAAGAAAAAGTCTGACCGGCAGCAACGGCTAGTATTTATTATAAGCTAATTTAATAAGCAGTGATTGATAAGTGTTCGGAAATTCATACCTACTAGTACTACCTTTCAAAAATAAAAGATAAGGTATAATAATAATAATTTACAATTTTCTTTTTCTTTCTAAACTATAGATATATTCAGTCAGAACCGATCACCTACCCACCGTGGGCAAGCATTTAATGTACATGGAAATATCCTTTGTTCTAATTGAAAAGATCGATTTTTTTAAGGATAAAATATAAAGATTGTTAATTTGAAGAAATATCTAACTGTGTGTTTTCTTTGGTTGATAAATTTATCATTAAAAAATGAGGTATAACAAAAAAATTATCATTTAATTATCTATTTTCTTTTCCCCTATCGAACTTGCCTCCTTTAAGTGAAAAGGTGAAATCAGAAATGATGAAATTCTCTTTTGTAGAAAATGAGATATAAGAAAGAGAAGATTCAAAGGGTGAATTTGTTGTTATCCCTTATTTTTTCATAATAAAATTATGGACAAATTGCATGAAAATACCCCACTTTATACCAAAATCTGGATTTTTGACAATCTTTTTTTTTTGTTGCAAAAATTTCAACTACCTTTCAATCTGTTGCAATGTTCGGCCCGTTAAATTTTCCATGCAGTCTTTATCATTGTGAAGGATTCTAAATGTTGGGGTTCTAGGAATTTGATAACACAACTTTTTCCAAGAGCCATAAACCAAGATTCATAACTAAGGGGGGTGTATTCGTTCTGAAATTTAATGGATTTCTATGGATTTTAAAAGTCTGGGTGTATTCGTTCAAGACTTTTAAAAGTCTGCAAAAATCTAGGTGTATTTGTTCAAGACTTTTAAAAGTCCATATAAATCTGGGTGTATTTGTTCCAGACTTTTTAAAATCCATACAAATCTAGGTGTATTCGTTATTCCATTGACTTAAAATCCGGAATGACTTTCATGGATTTCATCCAAAAAATACACACGACGAAATCCGGCCAAGAACCACGAGAATTGAAATCCATGAAGTTTTAAGCGAGCGCTGAGTTCCAGCGCCCGCGGCCAAGAATTGATTGTTTCCAGCGAGCGTTGAGAGTTTTAAGCGAGCGTTGAGAGTTTCCAGCGCCCTCTCTCCGCCTTCTCCTCCTCTTATCCTTCACCCTCCGCTCCTTAGCCTCCACCCCCAACCCTCGTCGCCGCCATCACCGTCGTTTCTCTCGCTGTCTTCCTCCACCTCCGCCACCACACTGCCTCCCGCCGATCGTCCTCCTTCGATCAATCGAAACCCCAAAACTCCGATACCAGCAGCGTGGTTTCGTTCAATCAGGCTCCGAATCGGCACCATATTCCGAAGCTCCAGAGACCTTCACAATCCAGCGCGGAGTTCCTCTACCTGGGCGCTTTGGTCAATTCACATGCCCCCGCCCCTGCCCCCGCCGCCGTAGCTACAATCAACTTCAGTAATGCTGCTAATCCGCGGAAATTGGACTCGCCGGAGCTCCGCCCTTTGTCGTCGCTGAACATGCAGCGGGAGAACTTTGGTAACAGTGTCGAATTCATACTTCTTATGTCATGAATGGTGACAATCAGGATCATCCAACTGGTTTAACCTGCCATTTTGTTGAATATATATCTTTCTGCAGTTCAATTTTTTGTGTGCTTGTCAATATATGCTGGTTTGTATTCATTGTCAGTGAGTATCTCGTGGGATTCACCTTTCAATGGCTCTTTGCAATGAGTAGTAATTAAGTGATCCCTTTTCCTTAGAATTCAAAAGTTGAATCGCTGGAGGATACCCCTGAGACACCACGACTGAGCAAGGAGCGTCTTCCTCACCACTTATTGTTTTCAAGTATCCAGCGGTCGCTGGGTTTCAGCGAGCGCTGGGCCTCAAGCGCTCGCGTGAACCCAGCGCTCGCGGGGCCTGCAGCGCTCGCGGGGTCTCCATGCTCGCTGGCTTTGTGGATTTCAAATTCGATAAAATCACGAAAAATTCTTGCTAATTCACTGAAAATCCGACCAAGAATTCATTCAAAATCATGAAGAATCCGTAAGAATTCTATAGACTTTTAAAATCCACGGACTTTTAAAATCTACATAAATCTTGAACTAATACACCCCCCTAAATCTTCAACATCGAAATACCCAAATCTATCAGGATCATGCAGAAAAGTACCCTCACATTCCCCCCCCAATATACATATCTTTCTTATCAAAATGCACGAATTTACCACCATGGTGAATGTAGACGCCAAATGAACTGTAAAAAACCCCAAAACAGGAAGAAATCACAATAAACCCTAGGATCGACTACATCCAATAAAAACCCAAGTACAAAAGCAATTTTTAATGGCAGAAAAGCCCTACATGTCCCCCATTTCTCACGCAATTACTGTGCTCCTCGTGCTGCTGGGACCACCTCCACAACGGGTTAATGACGAAAAAGACAACAACCTGCAGATTAAACTATTCTTCAAGTATGGATTTGAGCTATACTATATCCATAAATCACAATAAAGATGGGATTCAAAGGTTTTGATTGAAGCAAAGACTTGAGATTATGAAGAATCTCGTCGCGTCCCATCGAATTTACAGCCCTAATTCCAGACGACGTCGTTTTGCTCTTGGACTCCTCAACACAAAACGGCGTCGTTTGGGAAATTTTTAAAGATGAGCGCATTTGTAATTTACACGTGTTTCATCCAACGAATTCATCCTAATTACATGTCATTAGTCAAATCAGATACTA
Source organism: Salvia miltiorrhiza (assembly GCF_028751815.1). Taxonomy (NCBI): domain Eukaryota; kingdom Viridiplantae; phylum Streptophyta; class Magnoliopsida; order Lamiales; family Lamiaceae; genus Salvia; species Salvia miltiorrhiza. The sequence continues at coordinate 33,886,641 of NC_080389.1, read as the reverse complement.
ATTACACGCAAGCAAAATCCCCAATTTTATTTGGCCGAAAAATTTAATGGGCCGAACATTGCAACAAATTGAAAGGTAGTTGAAATTTTTGCAACAACAAAAAAGATTGTCAAAAAACCAGATTTTGGTATAAAGTTGGGTATTTTCATGCAATTTGCCCTAAAATTATCGAGCAAAGAGAACACACCTTAAGAGAAAAAATATGTATATTAGATAACCAATGGAGAAAGTACACATAATTTTAAGTCAGATACCAAGGGAGTTTTGTTGGAAAAATTCAAAAGACGTTTTGAATTATACCAAATTTTCTGATTGATGTATATGCCACATAGCTGTTCTTGCTTGATATAGTTAACATCTTTCAGTCTGTAGGTAAGCATGTTTACAATGACTTAATCTGACTGACTAGAAGGTTTTGTGAACAACTAATCATCATACTAATGCAATTAAGTGAAAGGTACGACCTTTAATGAAAAATCCCGACTTTTCAGAAGAAATGACAAAAAGGTATGAGGAATAGTGCTTCACTTCTACATTGCTTTGTACAGATCTGCAGAATGCCATAAACGTCTTCTCCAGAAAATTCAATGGGACTATTTTCAAAGCCAACTACCACTATTTTGAAGACATTTTTTCCCAGCGGAATTATTTTGAAAATGGTCTATAAATACCCATGAGAATTCAGACGAGAAGACTACCGATAACGTTGTTATTCTTTCAACTATCAAAGAGCTTTATCTTGAGATACTTTTCTCCATATCTCAGCAATATTTTGAGGAAGAGAATCTTCATTGTTCTAAAAGTGTAACAGCCTGTCTCCAGACTTGACGGTTGTCCCCACAAATCAACACGAGTCTTTTCTAGCGTATTTTGTTCTCACTCGCACGCTTTCCGAGAAACTTTGAGGAAGAGAATCTTCATTGTTCTAAAAGTGTAACAGCCTGTCTCCAGACTTGACGGTTGTCCCCACAAATCAACACGAGTCTTTTCTAGCGTGTTTTTGTCCTCACTCGCACACTTTCCGAGAAACTTCCCAAGGGGTCACCCATCCTGAAATTGCTCCAAGTCAAGCACGCTTAACCTTAGAGTTTCTTCCATGTGGGCACTAGAAAAGAAGATGCATCTTATTGATATGAGTAGCCCAATCAAATCCTTTAAGCTCTCCTTGAATATATTGGCCCATTCCAACATATTCTCGGAATCTCTCTAGTTCGGGTGTGTTTCGGTTCATCTCTGCGCCCCTCCGCTTGGAAGTCTTAATCGGAGCCGCTCCTTGTTCGTGCCTCTTCTGCACGGGCGATCACTCCGCACTTCGTCCTCGGGCATCACAAAAAGCTAGAGTCTATTCTTCTCAGATTACACATCTCTCTAGCTTATATATATTTAATTATACTTTAGGTTTGAAATTTGGTCTCAGCCTAGAGTCTAACACACATGTGTTATTTCTCACGAATTGTAAAACTGTATGTGTTCCTATCTTCTTGTTGATTAACTCTTCAATTAAAATGTAAAGCTGTAAAGCTGGTCAGTTAGTCTGTTAAATAACAACAATGTTTTATTAAGATAGTAATTTGATTCAAGCCAAATATAAAAGCTGCAAAACTCGTGGTCAGTTAGTTCCTTCACTAAGGACTTGAATCAAACTGCTATCTTGATAAAAACACCATATTGAGTGAGTAGTTAACTAACCACCATAAATGATTAACTAACTCTTCAATCAAACTGATACTTGATATTCTGCTTAACACTCTGCTAAACTAATAAAACAATGGAAAACTGCGAACAAGTGTATCCCCCACCCCATACACTAGTATATACTCGCCCCGGGACCAACAATTAGTATCAGAGCAGTGGTTCATCAAACCTCTACTTCTGAATATCAGGTCTTTCTGAATTGATCTCTTGAAAATCTTACTTTGTCTTCTCTGTGTTACTTGCATACCATTGACCTTGTCTGAGCATAGGTTCCATAAGTACGGGCCGTCCCATATAAAGGTCCTGCAATCTGCCCTAAGTCTGTTCCTCTGGTACAATGTTATGCCCAAAGAAAGTGCTCATGTCACCATGTAATTGACCATGTTTACGTACCATGGCTCTTTGGTCAGAGCCTTCTCCATCTGGTACAACTCTTCATTCGGAAACGACTCGTTGATGGGCACTCCGTCTTCTTCCTAGAGTATACGGGATAGATGGACTGCTACATGGTTCTGGGCTCCACTTTTATCCTTGATCTCTATGTCAAATTGTTGTAATAAAAGTATCCACCGGATCAGGGCATAATGGTCTGTGTACACCACGGTCTTACACCCAAAGAGATATGACCTGAACTTCTCAAAAGCGAATACACTATTTTATCTCCTATATGAATTATTCTTGATTGCATATGTGTGTCCTATTATCTCTATATAAGTAGATTATATGGTGTGTAGTAGAGAACAAATGGCCATATAATTGAAATAACCTTATGAGATATAAAATTGATCACAGTCGAGACGACTCTAGGGTGAGTTGTTGGTTTAGGCTGCATTATAGATGGAAATAGTTTATCTTGGCCACTTGTCTATATTAGTGCGTGCAAACGTATTGATAGGATCACAATGAGATGTATTCTTCTGTCTGACCTAAGTGAAGAATCAAGATCCCGGTGACTTAGCGGAATCTAAATCCTAATAAGATTTCAGGTGTATATATAAATTTGTGTATCACTTTGATTTACTATGATTAAGAGTTATATATTAACTTGAGTGCTTTGTATATTGGGTGAAAGCCATTTGTATATAACATTTTCTAATCTGTATTAGGTAATTGTATCTAGTATAGGATGATAACATCCCCTTAAGGAACTCAAAAGGTTTACTGCACTAAGCCTTACAGGTTGATTAATGATGAGGGATAAGATCCTCATCAGCGCAGGCCATTGCACTCAACGCCAATTTCATAGCCTTGCCGCCATCTGCTAGAGACTGAAAGAAGTCGGAAAACTGACTGCGCAGGTAAATGATGAGAATCCAAGAAATAAAGGAGAGTTCGATGGAGTACACTGCAGATTAGGAATCCAACTTAGAACCTGACCAAATGGAGGCCTTAGAAAGCCTTACCTGCGCTGCCATGTTCGAAGCTTTACCTGCTCTGCCATGCTCGAAGCCCTACTCATGTTGGCATGCTCGAAGCCCTACTTGCGCTGACACATAAAGATGAGCTCGACCATGGGGAGGACAGTCCGCGCAGGTGTTCATGGAGATGCCAGCACAGGATTATCAACTGTCTCCTGTTAGAGGTAAAAAAACTGCAAAGTAGTTAGAAAAGGACAATCAACGTGACAACGACACCGGAAGGGTGTCCGTGCATAAAGAGTGCGTGTGAAGAGTAAAAATACTATTGTACCCTTACCCTTGTAATGCCTATAAATACCATCTCAGTTATTGTAATCACATCATCTGATATATACTTGTAAGTTCAGCCGGAATATAAAAATATCTCTAAGTTTCATGTGAAGAATTATGTCATATGGAGTTCTTTCATTCCTCGCGAATTCATTCTAACAGGTCCCCTTTTTAATCATCTACTTTATAACTGAGGGTGAGGTTTTATGTTTCATCAACTAGCGCCGTCTGTGGGAAATTACTAAGTTAAGGCGTGAGTTTTAGTTAGTTCCTAGGTTTTTCCTTGCCTGTTTTTCCTATTTTTATTTCTTTCCAGTAGAGATTTGTGGTGTGTAAACATGTTTTGGGGACTGACCTGTGAAGTGCGTCCGGATCTATGTTCCTTTGAAGTTTTGCATGCGAAATCGTTAGAGAACATGTGAAAATTTTGCTATCTGTTACTTGTTGAGGGTGAGGGATTCGCGGGATGAGAAACATGATTACTTGATGTGTTATCAAAGAGGATTAGGGAACGATTACTTCTTTCATATTTTTCGATTTCCTTGTTGGCAAATCCATATTTTTTGGGTTCTCTGTTGATTTTTCATGCATGGATGGAGTGAAGTTGTTTTATGTGCTCTGTTTTAGTTGAAGGGTGAAAGAAACGCTTGTGTTTGGTATTTGTGTTTTGATGTTTGTGTTTAACACTCCCTTCTAGGTGATCCCTTAATAAATTTGAGGTGTGCGCTTTCTATTTTTTGATGTTCTGTCTAACCAACATTTGCTCTTTTTAGAGGATGATCCATTCATGGGTAATATATGATTATGATTATTATCTCCGTAAAGTGGTATTATCACGCTTTAGAAGTGGGAGGTGATCATGGTTTTTCTGGGTTTATTTCCCAGAAAGATCTGTTGTCACTCATGAACATTAATGAGGAAGGGTTCCTATGCCCCTTTTCTCACTCACCAAGTCCGTACGTTTAATCTGAAATCATGTTATGGGCCGAAGTTTATGGATTTCTATGGATTTCGTTATCTCAAGGGCTTTCTATGGGTTTGTAGGGGCCTTATTATCACGGCTAAAGATTATCATGGGGAGAAGAAATACTCAGCGCAGGCAGTCTGCGTAGAAATATCCATGCATCATTAACACTACATTTTTTCCCCTGTCTTATTATTTTCATTCTAATAGGTACCAACTATGGGGATCGATGATCATCATCGAGATCTTGCTAAGGAATTCGATATAGCTGCAGGAAACATGGGAAGTAAGAAAACATGGGTTTCTTCAGCACAGGGGGTTGATCTATCTGAGCTCACACCACCAGGGTTCCCTACTGTCAACACTAATCTTACTCCAGGACTTGCTATGACGATTCCGGGGACAACACAGTCTTTAGTCGGAATGGCAGCGCAGGCCAATGCGGTGTCTATTCCCACACCAGGGCTCATCAATATCATGTTAACAAAGCAAATGATGGCAATGCTTAACTATGCCACTATGCGTCAGCTGATAGGGTCAGCACTCCCCGCAATGATGCCAATAACACCACGAGAAGAAGAACCAGTAATCCACAAAAAGGTTGCTACCGCGCCCGCGCAGGAAAAAAGGGTTCAAGGGTCCTGTCACTTCTAAGCCAATCACTTAGAGAGGGATGGAAAATACTGAGGAATGAAAGGGAAAAAACAAAAGGAAGTTCGTTACCAGCAGCGTCCAAATGGAGGATGTAGCTGTAAATAAAACTCCAGGCCATCAGAAGGAAAGTGGAAAGGAGAAAGGGAAACGGAAGGAAGAGATATAGGCTGAAAGGAAGATCAATGAAGAATCAGCTGAAAAGAATTCTGAAGAAAGGTCTACCAAAAGACCTCGCACTGACTAAACTAGGTGGTATGGTAAGATGAAGAGAAAATTGTGATTTGTTTGATGATTGTGTATGGCAAGATAGATGAAAAGAATTTGATAGATTTGTTTTTGAAGAAGTCTGTATTTTTCGCGTGTTTCCTATCGCGTTTTTAACTTGTTCTATTTAGTGTAATTGATACTTTATCAGTTATAGTTTTGTTCAGTAATTGATGACTTATCAGTTAGTGATTCAATTTTGAATGAATTGAAGTTCTTTGTCGAAAGACAAATTCTCATTGTCTCTATCATGATTGTTGATTCCTCCTGCTACCATGTTATGATTATTTTTTAGAATTGAGTGGTTATATCTTTGAGGGAGAACTAAACTCAACTGTTCAGTTGAAGTCGTGGAACTGACTGATTACAACGATCAGTCGACCAATGAGTAACTCAATTTATGTTGTGTATTAAACAGAGTATATCAGGCGAATCAGTTATAAATCTTTACTTATAGATTTTCAATTGCTTAACTGATGAGTTACTTAAATAGTCTTAACTGATTGTTGGGAACTGAGACTGAAACATTCTTGTTGGACAAGCGTTTTCAAATTGCATTTAAAAATTACTTTAACTTGTCCCGCCTTTGATATAATTCCTACTCAGTCCTTTCCATCTTATAGACTATACAAAAATATCCTTTATCACTTAAATCTCTTATTTTAAGGGATTTTCCTGACGGGCATTTAATGCGGATTTCAAAAATCATTAAATGCACTTTGGTGTGCGGATTTCAAACCGCCGATGTCTTTTCAATGTCCTAAGTAACTGTTCTTCTTCCACGATCACACTTCATCATTAGCTTCTCTCTCATCCTCACCAACTCTTTTGTCTATTTTCTCTCTCTTGCACGCAAACTAATCCCTCGTTCCACAGAAATCAACTGTGAGAATTTCTACTCGAAACTTTTCCTCTTTCAGAATCACAGGTATGGCGAGATCTGACACAGTGAAACCAATAGATAGCAACAACAAGGAAGTGCGGTATGAACAATCGATGGATGTACCCTCCTTCCAAACAAAACCAGGTTACATAGAAGTAGAAGAAATCATGTCAAGGCACCAATGGCTTTCCTTAGCGAAAGTTGGTCGTGCCATCCGGGCCTTCCATGCTCCGCGCAGAATCGTAAGCCGCGAAAGTTGGTTGCACCCCCCGGGTCCTCCATGCTCCGCGCAGAGGGTTACTATTTAATCGTAAGCCGCAAAAGTTGGTTGTACCCCCCGGGTCTTCCATGCTCCGCGCAGAGTGCTCAAGCTTGGATGGGAAGCAGCAAAGGAGTGCTTGGATGGGAAACAGCAAAGGAGCGCTTGGATGAAAAGTAATCACGAAATCTCCGACAGAGAAGTTAACCAAATCCTCGTAAGAGGAGGCGGTGAGATCCCTATAAGAGAAATCAACCAAATCCTCGTAAGAGGAGGCGGCGAAATCTCTGGCAGAGAAGTCAACCAAATCCTCGAAAGAGGAGGCGGCGAAATCTCTGGCAGAGAAGTCAACCAAATCCTCAAAAGAGGAGGCGGCGAAATCTCTGGCAGAGAAGTCAACCAAATCCTCGCCAGAGGAGTCATCAAAATCCTCGCCAGAGGAGTCATCAAAATCCTCGCCAGAGGAATCATCAAGATCCTCGCCAGAGGAGTCATCAGAATCCTCACCATAGGAGTCATCAGAACCCTCGACACAGGAGTCATCAGAACCCTCGCTAGAAGAGTCATCAAAATCAAATCAAACCAGCAGAGGAGATGCGGGAATATAAATCCAACATGAAAGAGCAACAAAACAACACAAAGAACAAAGAGAGAAAATCAACGCAAGTAGGGAAGAAATTTCATAAAAACATGCCAAGGAGGCACAGCTGTACATCCAAGAACGAGAAGTAAGTACTAAGTTTGTACAAATTTAAGAGTTACAAAAATTTCCTGTAAGTCAGGGAAGAGATAGGGGACATCAAGAGGGAGGAGCAGAAGAATCTTCAGCGGGAGTAGAGGAAGCAGGAGCAGAGGCAGAGGAAACCAGAGGAGGAACATCACTGGCAGGGATCTGGCTAGCAGAGGTTCCCTCTGTAAACACTGGCAGCATGCCAGCTTCCTTCACCTCGGGGAGACGGACTCCCAAGTCCAGCAATTTCACAGCTTCTTGTACAAACGTTTTCTCATCTCGATACAAGGTAAAAAGCTGATCCATTGTAGAAGAGGAGGAAGCGGAATCTTCAGAAACAGAGGCCATCAAATCAGAGGGCAGAGGAGGCACCACGCCATACTGAGAAAATCTTCGGGTGCTTTTGTTGGTGGGATCCCGCAGCCGGTTCACAAATCCCGCTAGGGAAGCAGAGAAAGCAGGCGTATACAATGGAGCGGAGGGCAATGAAGTAGACCCAACCCCAAAGGCGAAATAGGGAATGGCCCTCTCCAGCACTGGATACCACCATTCTGGTTTCCCCGGAGAATTCGCAGGGATCCCCATCAGCTTATTTATTTCCTCATCATTGAGGTTATCCATTAAGGCATGCAAGTCCAGGGTAGCGAGCTGTTCCGAGGTCGCCCCAGCCATCTCTAACGCCTTGGAGGCGGACTGCTGTATCACATAAGCAAAGAGGGGCCCGAAGTCCTCCAGGTACTCTTGAGTCCGCTTGTAGGCCGCCAAGGTGCCCTCCAGCATCAATCCCAGAAAGTGTTGACCCTGCGGAGACAAGAAATACTCCAGGCGTTGATCTCGCGCCCCCAAGACATAGGCACGGTTCTGCGCTTCCACGAGCGTCTTCTTCCAACCACGCCGGTCTCCTTGTAGGCTTCTTCATATCCCGCCTTGAACCTGGCCAGGTTCTCATGGCTTTCCTTGGTCGTCCTTGTCAGTTCAGAAACCAGGGAGGACTTCTCTACCTCTGCTTGGGACAACTGAGCCTTCAACTCAGCAATCTCCGCTTCAGCCTTACTCAAACGCGCCACCACCCCGGACACGTCGTCATCACGCTTAGCGATATCCGCCTGTTCCTTCTCTCTCTCTTTCTCTGACATGTCGTAGTCATGGATGCACTTAACAGCCCCCCACATCTGAGCCTCCACCTGCAAGAAAACAAAACGGGTTCCGACAGAACAATAAAGAGGTTAGTAACTTCGTTTTTTCTATGATAAAAGTATAAAAAGCAGGGTACCTGAAGAGCCAACTGGCACAGCTGAGTAACTAAAACCCCCCGGGTCAGCTTTTCCACTTTCTCCTGGTCCTTTGAATGGACACGAGCTATCAAAGCATCAACCAACCCCTGTCCCGACAAACTCGAAATCAGCCCAGGAACAACATCCTCTGGTTCATCAGCAGGGGGCACCACAGCTTTGCCCTTGCCCTTTCCCCCGGCAGAAGGGGGAACCTTAGAACCACCAGCAGACTTCTTCGCTGGCCCCTTGCCCTTGTCCACCGCAGGCGAGAGGACCTTCGAACCACCAGCAGACTTTTTCGATGGTTCTTGAGACTTGCCGGCTTTCTTCAGACTCTCTTGCTTCTCCTTCTCACCTACGGAAATCAGAGAACCCCTCTTCCTCTTCTTGGAAAGCTCGGTGAGGGTGACACCCGGGACCGAATCAGGCGAGGGAATTTCATCGGTAATGTCCACAATCTGGACATCTTCTTCACCGGCACCAGATGTATCACCAGTACTGGGGCATCCACGCCTGTGAACAAGGCTACCCGCATCAACCTCCTCGGCATCAAACGCGCGGGAGACTCCCATATTTCCCTCTGGGACCTCTATCACAGGGGGAATGATGTCCAGCTCGGCCCCAGCTGGTTGTTCTGAAGGAGCGGTTCGGGAAGCAGAATCCCCCGAGCCATGCTCCCCACTGGGAACAGGAGAAGCAGCGATAGGCAATTTGTCCCCGCATTTCTTTCTCCAAGACATGTCTGCAAATCAAAATTCCACATCTTTAAAATCAGGGTAACAAAAGTTAATGTATTTTCTAATTCATATTCTTTACCTATTGATTTCTTGGGATATAGGGGAAACAGGCCATTGTATGCCAGAGCCGAATTGTTCTTTACATTCTAAGGGCTGGGCTTTGTTCATAGCATTCAGACGGGTTATGACCTCCAAGTCAGAGATCGAGGGGGCTTCTAGGGAGGCTGGTCTATAGGTAGTCCGAGGACTATGCCATTCTAGTTCCCGAACATGATAATCGCGCCAGGTGCCGCAAAGGGTGCGCACATAACAATAATAGCTCAAAAAGCCGTCATCAGAAGAATTTAGAGAGGAAAGAAAGGTAGTAGGATATCTTCGAAGACCCGCAAAGCTATACAAGGGATTGCCTTGCATACGAAGAGATTGGGTCTGACAGAACAGTTTGACGGTGTCCTGAACACCATGGGCTCGGCAAAGGATATGGAAGGCGTATAGTCTTCGGATGGCAGAGGGAGCGACCTGATAAAAGGGGATACGAAAATGGTTGCAAACGTCAACCAGAAGGGTAGGAGGAGGGAGCCGTAGGCCAGCATCTATCTGGGCTTGCCAGATGGCGATTGTTTTGTGATCACGAAGTTTCTCGGGAGGTGTTGAGTCCTTAGAGAAGGCCGTGAATTGTAAACCTTCAGGGTGTCGACACCTGCTCTTTAATTTTTCCACCGCCGCGACGCCAAGGCGTGATTCAGGAACACGCTTTGGGGGTTGGGGGGTCTTCTTACCCCTTTTCTTAGGCTGAGAATAACTGGGGACAATTTGGGAGTCATAAGAGGCAGAGGGGGAAGGGAAGTTGTCAAGATCCTGGAGTTGGGGAGAGGAAGATGAAGAAGTTCGGGAAGAAGGAGAGGGCGACCGCGAGGGTTGGGGGACAGAAGTGGAGGCCATCGTCAGAATACACAAAACCTAGGGTTTCTAACACGCTCAATCAGAGCACCAACAAACCTCAAAACTACTTACACTGATCACAAATAATGGGGAAGAAAAAAGGATACGCAAATTACCTAGGGCAGAGAAAAATTGACGGTAAAAACCGGAGCGGAGGGATCGCGGGAAATGCGCCGGAACAGGGAGAGAATCGCCGAAAAACACAGATAAAGGAGTTCGGAAAACTTGGAGAAGAAGAATAGTGAAAAACGAAAGTTCGAATCGACTAAGTAAAAATGTACGCGGGCAACTACCAACGTGCGGGATGAGCGACACGTGGCATACGGAAATAAATCGACGGCTGAAAATCCCTACGGAGAGGCGAAAAGACGCAAAGGTTAAAAGATAACCTCGAGGTACGGGAAAGGCACTGTAGCTCAGACAGGCATTTAATGCGGGTGACGTCATCCACGCGGGCGAGTCCTCTGACTAGTTGCACTAATCCAGAGTGAACTAGCCAGACCAGGGGGTGGGAGTAACAAAAACACTGGAGAATAATTTATAGGGTTTATCCGTGCTTTCTTATAGTATTAAGATTCTCGTGTTTTCAGGATTTGCAGGGATCAGGGAAAACATCATAGCACCAGCTTTAACAATACTTCAATGGTTGAACACGAAGAATACCCGGTTCAACCAGACCAGAGGGAGGAGTGGTTGATGAGGAGTAATATGTGCAGAGTAGAGAAAGGATACAAATCAGAGAAATCATCCTCACCAGAGGAATCATACTGGTCAGAAGAATCATTCTTACCAGAGGGATTTCATCCATCAGAGACAACTCATCCACCAGAGGAATGGCTCTTGCCAGAAAAGTCACCCTCGCCAGAGAAGTCACCCTCGTTAGAGAAGTCCTCCACGCCAGAGAAGTCCTCCATGCCAGAGAAGTCCTCCACGCCAGAGAAGTCCTCCACGCCAGAGAAGTCCTCCATGCCAGAGAAGTCCTCCACGCCAGAGAGATCACCTCCATCAGAGGGATCGCCAGAAACGCGGAAGACTTCCCGCGTGAAGATAAAATTCCTGATATACCCTTCGACCACGCCAAGTGCATGCGCTTATACCAATTTTACCATTTTACCTTTCCCTGTACTCTATAAATAGATCTCGCTTTCGTGCATTGTAATCAGGCTATCATTCGCTTTTGAATACAACAGTTATATTTTGCTCTCGTGCTCAATTCTCCGATTGTTACTTTGCTCTTTCCGATCATCCGTACTAGGTATAGCTTACACTTTTCATTTGGTAGTTTAGGTGTTGGTTTCGTGAAACACCACTTAGTCATCAAAGAAGCGCCCTATCTCCTGACGTCTCCGATCAAACAGTTCTACCAAGAACTGCACTACAATGACTCCGGTGAACTCTTCACCAAAGTTTGTGTCTACACCTCTTCGAACTTCGAAGTACAAGAAGAAGTCCCAGAAGAAGTGCCAATCAATGTCACCAAAGTTGTTCGTGTACTGTTCAATCTTTTGAACAATGGTCCTAAACCCTGTCACTATCACAAACATACATCGCCGCCCTCGATCCACACCCAAAAAGACATTTTCCAAATCCATCTCAAAGTCCACATCCAAACTCACCTTCAAACCCACCTCCAAGACTCAGCCCAAACACAAATCCAAAGGCAAAGAAGTTCAACAATCCTCTCTTGTGCCAACCCGCTTTAGCACCACAGAACAACTGAAGGCTGTTACAGCCTTGAAAGCAGAAGCCAAGAGAGATGCTACTCAACACTTGAATCTCTTGCTCGCAGGCTTCGATACCTCCCTTGAAGTCTATAAAAACCTTCATAGACTTCTCACCTTCACCTTCCTCAAAACTGCATTTTGCTCTCAGGTCAATGAAATGCAACTGGTTGAGTCTGATGACTCTTTTTCTTTTGAAGAAGCCAGCTTGTATAGCATTTTTTACTTCCCCAGGTTGTGGGATGTCATCTATGGCTATGATAAATTTGCCTTAGATTATCTCGAGTCGCAAGACTTCACAAGAGTTCCCCTGATCGCTCATACAGATGCAGGGACTTCAACCTCTAAAGCTGCCAAAGAGCCCACTGATGTTGTTCCTCAAGAAACTTCTGTTTCTGAACTAGCTCTTCACGAAACCCCTGTGTCTACAGCACCTGATCACCATTCAGTCATCTAACTGAAGATGACACTACTGTTTCTACAGCTCCAGATCAACAAGCTTCACAGATAACTGAACCCATCAATTATCCTACTGATGAAGAACCACAGCTGATGGATATTGATCAGACTGAAGTCTCCACTAATCTTCCTGTGGTGGAAAATCTAACAGTTGATATGGCAGTTATGTCCACTCCTGAAGTATTTGAAGTGGACGCATCTGAAGAATCCTTTGATGCTACTGATCAAGAAGAGGAAGTCACCTCCATCTATAGACTCACTTACCTTCCTCTCATCTCTACTGATGGTGTGCAGGTCATTCCTGCCGATCATACATCCACCGACTCCTCCAAGGATGCCTCTGCAAATATGGCTTATGATCCATCTTCCAAGAAGCCAACTGATGCTACCTCTGGACCCACAGTCCAAGCCACTGAAGCTGATCCCTCCACTTCATCTCAAGGAGCTTCTTCGTCAAAGAAGAAATGTCGGGCACCACACATTCCTCCAGAGCTGCCCGTTGAACATATTGAGATCAAACGCAAGCCGTATCTGAAGTATAACTCTGATGAAGAGACAGACGGTAGGATCACACACTGGAAAGAAAGAGAACCTGGCAAAGTTGTCTTCGAGCTTCCTGAAGACACTGAAGATCCAATCCAAGTACTACTGGATGTCATCTCAGATCAACAATTGGAGATCGAGCAACTCAAGCATGAGAAAGAACGCCAAGACATCTACGGCGCCAAATTCTTGAGAAAACTGCTTGAAGTCGAGTCCACCCTGACTGCTGACATGATAGACCACGATGTTCGCCTTGGCGTTCTCAATCACAAACTTCTCCAAATCCGTCAAGAACAATTCTCACATGTTAGAGAACTTATTCCCATCACAGTCATTGTTCCTACACTTCAAAAGGACCTCAAGGCACTTCAAACTGAGGTGTTGGAATCTGAACTTCAGTTAAAACAATAGATTCTTGATACTCAACGTTGTCTCGACAGCCTTCGCATCAAATTCATGAAGGAATTCATGACTACAGTCGACGCCAAACTCCTTGTTGTAGAAGAGCTGTGACCAGTCCATGTCAGAATTGCGCAACTGGAAGGTGAGCTCCGTGCAGTCCGCGAATCATCCAATTATGTTTTCATTCAAAAGATGATTACTGACATCCAGGACCTCCAAAATAAAGTTGGCTCTCTCCCCGGTGATGATGCCAAAAATGGGGAAGGGTATTTGGTATAGCATAAATGAACAGTGGTCGTTTGTTTGGTGAATTATCGATGAATTATGGATTTTACCTAGAGATTGATCGAAAAAGTGAAAGGAGCTTGCTAAATTGCTGAGAGCACGAGAGAATATAATTGCAGTAGTAAAAGTATTGAAAGCGTAAGGTTACAAGGTGCGTTCATGCGACTATTTATAGATTACATGCTAGGGGTAAAATAGTAATTTTGCCTTCGAAGCATGCTTCCCGCGTGGTCAAGGGCATAGTGGTAATTTTGCCCCCCCAGGCGGGCGAATCCTCCGCTCTTCAGGGACTTCTCTGGCATAAACGGCTTCCCTGGCGTAGATGACTTCTCTGGCGTATGTGACTTCTCTGGCAAGGGCCATTTTCCTGGCAAGAGCCATTTCTCTGATCGGGAATGATTTCCCTGACATATACTCTCCTCTGGTGAGGTCCGTTCCTTTGATAAAGACGATTCCTCTGTTCTGCATATATTACTCCTCATCAGTATTGAGGCCTTGAACTTCAGACGAAAGAGTATCGGGGTCCTGAACTTCCTGAATTTCATCAACTTCCATCTGGAACTGCAAAAGCTCCTGCTCCCTCTGTATCGAGATAATACAGAAAAAAATCCAGAGAGGACGATGCATCAAGTGTGCATGAGCCAAAAGCCAAGAAATCACTCAAACTTGGCGACTCAGCTCCTCATCCTCGCTTCTTCCTTCAATTCAAAGAAAACCAGCAACTGGAGCACTACATTAAAGCAGATCTTCTTATATCCCATATGACAAAATATGATAGAATTGACAAGTGGGTACCTAAAGACATGAACAACTGGTGGGAAAGGATTAAGGAATCTTACACCAAATGGATTGTCTTTGGTATGAAAGAAGAACGGTCCAGAGATTACAGAAAGCTGCTGAGAATGCAAGGATTCAGATGATCTGCTACCCTCTGAAGGATTTCGTGAGCCCTCCAAGAATCAGGAATCTTACCAACCGAGAGGTCATCAAGAGAGAAGCCAATGCTCTTTGCAAAATCTGAGGAGTAACTAAGAGAAATGATCCTAAAAACTTCAAATACATCAAGAAAACTATTTTTGAATTATATAGAGAAAAATTTTAGGTCGTTTTTCGTTGTTCTTTCTGTATACTCTGTACCTTAACAGATTTCTCATCAGTTATTCTTAAATGAAAAGAACTCATTTTGATCTCAACCTGAAGACAATATCTTTTTGTCCAGGCTCTGATTACTTATTTCAGTTATGTCTTCGTTCTGTTCTCTATCTGTTTTGTTTTTTCTCTAAGTGCAAGTTCATAGGTTATCTTGTTAAGGGGGAATAGTATTCACCCTGTTTAGTAACTTGCCTTTTGCTTTCAGTTGTTGTTTGTCTTAAAACTGCTGTATGGTTTTGGCATCATCAAAAAGGGGGAAATTATTGGGAACTTAATGAAATATCCTAGCCCCATGATGATACCAAAATCCTTAAATTTTCTTTGTAATAGACTAGAACCTTTCGAACTCAAGTGTTGGAGTTCATCTTCTAGTTGTTTAGTGTTCTGAAGACTGAAGACCGGAGGAATGAAGAATGAAGAACGGAGGACTGAAGACTGAAAAACTCGACTGATGTTCGCGATTAAAGGCAGAGTCAAATACTGATATTTGACTAGAACGAGTTTCTCAACTGAAGAATCAGTTATGACTGATTCATCTAATGCTGGCTACGTGGAATCAGCGAACTGATACTAAAGTCAAGTATCAGTTGACATTCTTCCTCGGACTGAAACTCCAACGTTAAAAGGAAGCCACGCAATCAAAGTACATCCGCATTAAATGCAGAGATACAGAGGATCATCCTTTCTTTGCAGAGTATTCATTTTTGGTGATTACCTTTTTAGAGGCGCCTTACCTCCTGTACCTGAGTAGTCGTTTCTCACCAAACAAGGAACCCCGAAGATTGAAGCCTCAGCAAAATTCGAATTACTCTCCAACGGATGAATTCTTGAAGACCATCTCTGCCAATGGATCTATTCAAGACCTCTCCTATAAATAGAGCTCGAGGATCACTTCAATCTTCACCGATTCAAATACACAAGCTGAAATGCTGCCGAAATTGCAACTCAGCCAATCAAAGCCTTCTAAAGTTTGAATCGAAGAAGAGAATCGCAAAGCTAAAATCAATTCATTGCTGATTATATATATTCTCTTAGAACCTTAGGCAAATATTGTTTATCCAAAGCCTAACTTACTGATTACAGAGAGCTTGTTCTCTGTGATCTAGTTGGTAGTTTTCGAACCTCCTTTCAACTGAGCGAAAAGAGTGTTTGAGTAGTGTGGAGTTCAGACCAGTGTTCTGACTTTAAAGAGATCTTAGTACCCAGTGCGTGCTAAGTGATTGAGAAATCCAACCCAGTGTGTTGGTGCTGAAACGTATGTTTTTAGTTCAAGGTTTGTCGTGCACCCGTAAGCATAAGCCCAGAGTGTATGTCAGTGCGAACAACTGACCGTGGACGTAGGAATTGGATTCCGAAACACGTAAAAATCCCTTTTGTCGTTTATCGCTTTTAGTTTTACCTTCTTATATGTGCACAAACGTTCTTAACTGAAACTGACTAATCGCAAAGTGAAACTTTAACCTAACAAGGTGTTTCTAAAACACTTTTTCAAAAGACAAAGTTTTTCGCTGCGTGTGTTATTAGTCTAACTGATAATTCTTCAGATAGTCAGTAAGATTCATAACATTTCTCTGTTCAATCTAAGACTAAAGCTCTACGAGTGTATCGGTTAAAGTCTTGACTTTAACTGATATCTTCAACCTTTCGTTAACTGGTTCATCAGTCATACTTTTCAGTATCAGTTAACTGTTAAAGGTTGTATTGTGTTTGATTTTAAAAAACTGCCATTAGGTGTATTCCTCCCCCCCCATACACCTATTCTAGACCTTCCGGGACCCAACACATAGTACACGAAATAATACACGATAACAAAATTAATATGCAACATCTAAATAAAAGATTCAACAACAACCAACAATTCATCTATAATATCCAAACAAAAGATCCAACAATCACCAACAAAAGATTCAACAATTCATCTGCAACATCTAAACTAAAGATCGAACAACATAAATCAACATCATCCACAATAACAACGCAGATCAAAACATCATCTAAGGTGATAAAGTAGAAATCAATATAGTCTTAGGGTAGTACAAAAATAACTACTATGCCAAACATAAGCTTCAAGTTCTACGAGCTATCTTCAAACGGAACGAATGAGCATAATGATCGTCCACCTATCTAATACGTGGATGACATGTGACAAGTTTATCCAAGTACATGCAGGCATAAACGCCTCAATTCACACTTTCTTGCTGAACAAATTGTTTGATTGGATGAAGGTACATTCACCAATGTGAGGAAGTCAATCCTTATAGTGAGCATTGTTCTATTTTCTCAAAATAATAATGAATTTAATGATTTCATCAACTTATAATGATTTAAATAAGGAAAAATCAACCAAAAAAATGAATTTTCTCAATGGTGCACGAGATTAGAGTACACTAACCTTTAAGGTATGTACATAATTCTATACAGTTTCGTGTATAGTGTCATGTACTCAAGAACATGCGACTTCTGAATTTCATGTCCTATTGTAACTGAAAATAGATGTATTATCAATACAACCTCGGACCCTAAAATATTAAATTATGCATTTTAGTAATAACAAAATAACCAAAAAATTATGTTTGTGCCATGAAAATACATTCGTGCACAATCAGAGTGTAATGTCGTGTATTCAAGAACATTCGATCTAAGAACTTTGTGTCTTATCGTAACAGAAATAAATGTATAATTCATACAATATCTAGCCCAAAATATTAAATTATACATTCTAATAACAACAAATCAACCAAAAAATCATATACAAACATAAAAAATCATTCATGAATAATTTCGTGTACCCAAGAATATACATTTTTTATTTAATGTTTACCAACCAACCTTATAGAAGAATAAATGAAAATCCAAATTTATTCAAAAAAATCGAAAATGAAATTAAAGCAAAATTTTCCCTTTTGTTGATAATCAAATCAAAAAAAGAGAAAAAGTCATTTTCTTTCATCTCTCATGTGGCAGCCAAAACCCATTCTATCTTCTCACCATTTTCTTTTCTCTCTCTCTCTCTTTCTCTCTCTCTCTTTACTCCCTCCGTCCCAATAATGAAGACACACTTCATTTGGGCACGGAGGTTAAGGTGAGGTAATTTAGGGAATAAAGTGTTGTGGCCCATATCATTAGTGTATTTGATTAAGGAGTTAATTAGGGGCTTTATTTACTTTACTCTCAACTCTCTCTCTCTCTCTCTCATATTATCCTACCACCACCGCCACCACCGACCATCACCACCACCACCTCTGAAAATCAAACCCAGAAAATCAAAACTAGAAATCACAAATTATCCAAAAAAATTAGCACCAAAAACTGATTCAAAATTAGCATCAAAATTGCAAATCTGTGACTACAAAATAAAAATTGGCAATTCTCATTCCAAACAAAACCATTCCCATTCTAAAACAAAAATTGGCAGAAAGTGGGATAATGTCGGCGGAGATGGAGGGTTTCAGAAGGACAGATGTGGCCTCACCGCTGCTGTGCAGTCGAAAGGAAAAGAGAGGGGGATGGGCGACGATTTTAGAAGGAGAGGGCGCTCGCCCTGTTTCCAAATGAGAGAGAAAGAGAGAGGGCGAGATGAGGGTGGATACCGTCGGTCTTCGTGGGGCGGCACCGTGGTCAGGGCAGCGATGGCGCTGTGGTCAGGGCGGCGACGGCGCCAAGAAAGCCGAACTCAAAATCGAACTCAAAATCGAAGAGAAAGAGGGGTGTTCGGCGGGGTTAGGGCTCGGCCCTCTGCCCCCGTCAGTGTATGTGTGAGCGGTCGGAGGCTCACATGAGGGGCGAGGGGCGTTCGAAGGTCTGAGGATGGTGGCACAAGATCTGGGGCGACAGATGTTAGGGTGGAGAGAGTTGGAGAGAGAATATCTGAAATTAGGGTGGAGAGAGTTTGAAAGAGAAGATCTGAAATTAGGGGTTTTAAGTTATGCCTAATTATTTCTATTTTAGGAAGTGTGTCTTTATTATTGGGACAACCCAATAAGGAAAGTGTGTCTTTAATATTGAGACGGATGGAGTATTTTTTATAATTTGATACTTTATCCGTCCATAAAAAAATAGTCCTAGAAGGGACGACAAGGATTTTAATGAAAATGGTTGAGTTTATTGTGAGTGGAGAAAGGGCCACACTAAAAAGATAGTATTGATAGTGATAATTAAATGTATTATGAGTGGAGATAATGGCCCACCATATGATTGAAAGTTGCCAAAAGTGGAAAGAGACTAATTTTTGTGAACGTCTTAAAATAACAAAAAAGTGACTATTTTTTGTGGACGGTATCCCCATCAAAGGGACATTTGCATCATTTTACTTAAAAATGACTACTTATGTAATACTTTTATGAGTGATGCTCCTTTCTTATTTTTTTGGCTATATATAAATTTCTCTCTTATTAAAATTTAATATGTTTTTTCAATAGAGATTTTAAAATAACTAAAAATAGAAAATGGTGAAGATATCCCCTAAAAATTGTGGGTTATTATGGTGTTTTCAAAGATGTTTTGTTATATGGATGTCTAATTGTATGTCCTAATCTCTCGTAATCAGATCAATAATCTAAAATCAGTTTCCAATAAGGAATGCAATTTTAAAGCATATGATCAAATATAAAAGGCATATTCTTTTGAGATTGATGGGGCCCCCAGTCGCCCAACTCATCGACAGCGTAAATCTTGATGCCCACTAATAACACGCCACGTCAGAAATATAATATTTTCCCTTTTTGTTCCTCTTTTTTGCGAGGCGTGTTTATGCACGATACATATATATATAACCTCTTCGACAGACCATAATTTGGTTAGTTTCTCCCTGAAATTGTTCAGAAAAGCTCCTCAATTCGCCTTCTCCACAGCCCTCCCAAGGTACATTTTTTCCTTAATTCTTGTTCTTTTTCTTTTCCTCTGAATTTTGGATGCGCTCTACAAATCTGGTGTTTTTTCTTTTCTGTATAAAACTGGAAAAATCGAATCTCGAATACTGCAGCGGGGTTTTGAACATGCATCCCGCTTCTCAGATCTTAATGGCCATTTGCTTTTCTTTTAGCTTCTTTCTTTTTGGCTGGGTAGCTCAATTGCGTTTTTCTTGTGCGTCTCTGCGTCCGCCAATTTTGACGGTCACTGTTGAATTCGTTCACTAATTTCTGTGGAGGCCCAGAAATTCCCTTTTGTTTTCTGAAGAACGTATATATTTGCAGTGCGTTATTTTGATCAAAGATGCGATCTTGCATTCGGATCTCTTGGTTCTATTTTTTTTTTTTTTTTTTTTGCCGATTATTACTGATTTTTCTATAACACTTGTAATAGATCTCAATTTGGTCTGCTTTAAATACTGAGGCTATTTTTTCTACAAAGATTTTCTTTTACTTCTACGAGTGTTGAGTGTATTATTCCCGCGTCAGCTTTGAAATTGATTTGTAAGATTTAATTAAGATACATTAATTTATCGTATGCACCTGACCAGATCTACGTTAGCTTGTATTTAATTTTCAATTACTATAACTGTCCAATTATTTTTGTACTTGAGTTTTGTGTAGTACTGTTGGAAGAAATAATCACTGAACTGCATATTGTGGTTCTTTTGAGCCAATGCCAAGAATTCATTTACTATCATGAACACACCATGCTTATTACACCACCATTAAAATGATTAAGAAAATTGATAATGATTTAGTCAATATTATTTAGCCTACTTAATAAAAAGCTATATGTGTTTGTTTGTGAATAAATTTACTTGCGAATTCTAATTTAAAAACTCCTCATGCTGCTTTGTCGTTCTGTTTTTGCTTTGCAGACTTGACGGAAGATCTTCATGAGTTCTACACCCACAGTGGCATCCAGAGTTTCCTGCAAATTGGGAAACAAGAGCAGCTTCTTCTTCTGGATTCTCTTTTGCTTGCTATTGAAGATCTTGAGATCTCCGAAGATAGATATTTCATTGTTTAAGGCTGACTCTTCATTATTTTGCAACTTGGAAGAGATCCAGCTGTAACTCTGCTTGATAACTGGCTATCTAAGATAATTCAGCATGGTTTCTTCTCAAATACTACCTTCCGTGAGAAAAGATGCCAGGTGCAAACCTATCCAGCGCCAGATACTCTTACCTGTGAGTCCACCCGATGTTGTTTCTTCAGAACAGGTTGAGTTAGACTTTTCTGATGTGTTCGGCCCTCCACCCGTTCATGCCTCAAATGAAGTCAGCAATAGAAAAAGTGGTGATGTAAATGAGCTTGTTTATGATGATCCTGAGGTCATTTACAATCGATCCCATTCACTAGTTGGTCCATCTGCTTGTGTTAGTCAATCTCTGAACCTCAGTGGCCTGACCATTCATGAGACTGAAGAGCAGATAGAATTTCTTGACTCTGTTATGAATGTGACCAGTAAAAAAGGTCAGGACACCTCCATGGATGATTCTGTTGCTGAGGTCTGTGATAATATGATAAAGACCCAAGCAGTAGGCCTTGAGGATTTTGAGGTCTTAAAAGTTGTTGGACAAGGGGCATTTGCAAAAGTTTACCAGGTGAAAAAGAGGGGCACATCTGAAATATATGCTATGAAGGTCATGAGGAAGGATAAGATCATGGAGAAAAACCATGCTGAATATATGAAAGCAGAGAGGGATATTTTAACAAAGATTGACCATCCCTTTATTGTCCAGCTGAGATACTCATTCCAGGTACATCTCTCTAAGACCTGATTCTTCAAGTCATTTCCCTCCTACAATATTTCAAATGTCTGGTTTTCACTGTTCAATTTCTTGTCTGCATATTTTTTCATAAGTGTGGGCCGGTAGATGAGTGGGAGAGAAAAAAATAGGAGATATTTCTATTAATTTACAGCTTTAAATGATCTGCTCAATGGAGTAGGAAAAAAAACAGTTGTCTTTTACATTTGAGCTGTCGAATATTTGAATTTATGCATAAGATTAGGCTTTAATTGATGTATACTTCTTTATCTCGTGTCGAATGTGCAGACCAAATATAGACTTTACCTTGTTCTGGACTTCATCAATGGTGGTCACCTGTTTTTTCAGCTTTACCATCATGGCCTTTTCAGGTAATTATTTTACTGTGGAGTTATTCTCTAGTAGTCAGTATCTATAGTTTTTGAACTCTTTGTTTTTTTAAATAAAAATACAGAGAGGATCTGGCTCGCATCTATGCAGCAGAAATTGTTTCAGCAGTGACACACCTTCATGCGAATGGAATAATGCACAGGGATCTCAAACCTGAAAATATCCTTCTGGATGCAGATGGCCATGTATGATTTTATGCATTGCTCTTTCAACACGTGTCTGTGTGACCTCTCCTTGTGATGTTGACTTTGTTGCCAAATGGTTCTGTAGGTCTTACTTACTGACTTTGGATTAGCAAAAGAGTTGGAAGAGAATGCAAGAGCGAATTCCTTGTGTGGAACTGTGGAATACATGTCTCCTGAAATTATTCTTGGGAAGGGCCATGACAAGGCTGCTGATTGGTGGAGTGTTGGAGTTCTATTGTTTGAGATGCTTACTGGAAAGGTTACTTTTCTAAATTCAGTTTTTAGTTTGACAATATGTCAGTTATAAACTTCTTGCTTTTTGTTAATATTATAGAACTTATCACTCATCTTCTGCTTTGTGTCTATAAACCTGAACAGCATGTACTTACAGTTGTAATTTATTTGAACATCCCTGGATTTGGTTTGTAATCTATACATGGTTCTTGATTGAACAAATTACAGTTAGACTCATACACACTCACAAGAAAGGCCACCTGTTACATTACCTAGAGTTGTCTTGTTAGGCGAATAGCTTTGTTCTTTCCCATATCCCATATACGACATAGTTTGTCATTTTACCCAACATTTAGACCTGGATAGTTTCCCATGAACCCAAAAGTTTGCGTTGAACCATGAGTTCTATAGTAGGCATACCTCTCAAGAACTTGGAAATAATGTTTCTGATGCACTGAAAATGTAGTATATTGACTGTCTTTGAGGATAAATTAATCCGTTTCTTATATTATTATATATAGACTGACGATTTGCTGCTTTTACAAAGCAGCCTCCGTTTGTTGGTGGAAATAGGGACAAGATTCAGCAAAAGATAATCAAGGACAAAGTTAAGTTGCCTGCCTTTCTATCAAGTGAAGCACATTCCCTGTTGAAAGCGGTAATCCTACATATCCATATTTTACAGTCATGCGAGGCTTAATTTAGTTTTGGCCCGTTTTGCAATCCTCTTATACTCTGTGGCTCTTTGTTACTCCACTTTGTAGCTACTGCAAAAGGAACCAAGTAAGCGGCTTGGTAGTGGGCCAAAGGGGAGTGATGAAATAAAGAGCCATAAGTGGTTCAAGTCGATCCACTGGAAGAAATTGGAGGCGAGGGAAATAACGCCAAGTTTCCGTCCTGTGGTTGGTGGAGACCTCTGCATCGCGAATTTTGACAAGCAATACACAGATATGTCGTTATCTGATTCCCCAGCTTCAAGTCCAAAAGTAGGAAATCTGTTCCTGGGTTTCACCTATGTGAGGCCGGCTTCCTCCTTTCTCAAATGAAACTAGCTAGCTACCACTCTTTTCATGCTTACATCAATAGAGTTTGAGTAAGTTAGGAGGGTTTTAGTGTATGTTACTTTATCAGTTGTTTATTGGGAACCCGCTGTGGGGTGCGATGTTTGTTGTCAAAACACTCAGAAAATCTTTTGATTTTCTTTTAACATGTTGAGCTTCTCATATCCATGCATCTTCGCCAAAGGTTGGGCGAGTTGAATAGTAGCTAAAATTCAAACGATGATATTATTATTTTGAACTTCGTGAAATCTAATATAATTCTCTTGACATGTTTGTAATTTAAATTTAGGGTTAATCTTAGTCTGTGTCTGTGTCTATGTACCTAGTTTTCATTGTTTTTCAAGAAATGTTAATAACTTATTTTTTCACTTAAAAAGTTTTAAATTTTAAAAACAGTTTGATTTATATCTTGCCTTACATTTGCAAGTGGTTGAATAATGAGTATTCTAGTCAAAATTTGCATTATTTAATAGTACTATAAAATTATAGAAAAAAGGGTTAATATGCAAAAACACCCCTAACGTTGTCACCCCAACTACACTTAAGCCCCTAACCTAACGTTGGTAGCAACTAACACCCCAAGGTTCATTAAGTATTACAATTAAACCAATACACTAACAGTTTATTTAACAGAGTTAAGACTTCATTTTCTTATTTATTTAAACTATATATATATTATAGGGAAAGTGGAGAGAAATGTTTACATAAAATTCCAGCTAACGTTTCGTCAAAAAAAGGAGAACATTTGTCAAGAAAATGCCAACTGCCCACCCATTCAAATATATGTACATTGTTTACGTATATCTCATTTGTCAAGAAAATGCCAATTTTCTCTCTCTCTCTCTCTCTCTCTAAATTTTAATTTAATATTTACCTCTAAATTTTCCACAAAATCTACGACAAAAGCCAATTTCCTATTTCCTCTCTTTCTATTATCTTCCACATTTCACATCTCCAAACAAATAAATAAATAAAAATTAAATATAAAATATTATCTCTTTCTTCTCAAAGATTTTAAATATATATAAGGAGTCCAAAGAGTCATTTTCCAGGTATCATCAAATCCTTATTCTTTGGGCTTTTCATTTTTTTGATTCATTTGTTTTGTGAAATTGAGGCATTATTACAATAAGGTAATTTATACTAAAATAACATTACAATCCAGGATATATATGTCTTGCAAATTATGGAAAATAGGTAGATACGTAATATACTTTAATTTCTTTGCTTTTATCATGAACATAACCTGTTTGATCAAAGTCCTCAACCAAATTCTCACCATCAAAAGTCTATGCTTGCTCAAATGAGCAATTGATTTCACCCTCTTTCATCGGGAAAGCCTCTGCTTCATCAATAAAAATTCTAATGCAATTCTTTCCAAATGAGAACTGGTATCTGCTTATACTAGCAAAATGAGACTAAAACTATTCAAAATAACAAGTAAACCACTGGAATTCGAAAAGCAAGCAGAATTTAAAATTTATCTAACAAAAAAATTAAATATTTCATATCCATATGAGCTCCAACGTTAATAGATGCAATAACAATCGCAAAAATCTTAATATTCATCAAAATTGCAAAAATCTTAATATCCATAAAAAAAATGAATGTTCATTAAGCACAATAGCCACTTTTGATGGAAGTTCACTCTTCCTAGCAACAAAAGCATAAGTAGAACACCAAACAATTGGTGTAACATCATATCCATTTCAACTCTTGGTGGTAGTAGAAGCACTTGTTCCTATTGGATCTTCTTCATTGCCTCTTCTTGAGTTCTGCGTTTGATATGTTTTGAGGAAGATAGGGAGATATCTATTTGTCTCTTGAACTCCCGCTTTTATTTCTCATGTCCTCTTTAATAATATGTTAAAAAAAATGAAGTCTTAACTCTGTTAAATAAACTGTTAGTGTATTGGTTTAATTGTAATACTTAATGAACCTTGGGGTGTTAGTTGCTACCAACGTTAGGTTAGGGGCTTAAGTGTAGTTGGGGTGACAACGTTAGGGGTGTTTTTGCATATTAACCCTAGAAAAAACTCCAAATATTCTTTTAGGATTAGTTGTCTATAAATATACGAACTATATCCAAATTTTGATTTTTGATCAAATCTAGTTTTTTGTTCAAAAAATATATGAACTTTTATATTTTTGGAATTTGACTTGAGCCAAAATTTCGTCAGCTAATAAATTGATTGTCTGATTTTCGATGGGCAATACAGTTGTAAAGTTTTTTAACGTTATTTTTCTAATGATACTTATATTATTGGGTTTTGATAATTGGAAGTGATAAAAAAATGGTATGAAAGTTGAGGTCACGAAACTTTATATTTTTTCTTTTTTTTTTCTTTTTTTCGACCACTTTTTATTATCAAGACCCAACAATATAAGTATCATTAAAAAAATAACGTCAGTAGCTTTCCAACCGTACCTTCAGATTGACCATCAAAATTCAAATAATTAAATTATTGGCCAACAAATCTTTTGAGTCAGGGTAAATTCCAAAAAAATAAAAATTTATGTATTTATTTTAGGGCTTATTGTCAGAAAATACATATAGTTTGTCAATTTTCTGGTTTATATCATGACCTTATAATTTGGCCAGAAAATACATCAATTTTCAATTTAATTGTAATTATAACATGACTTTATAGTTTGGCCAAAAAATACACCAAGTTTTAATTTATTCTCAATTATAACATGACCTTGTAATTAATTTAGTATAATAATAACAAGTTTAATACATTAAATATTTTTAATTTTCTTTTCATCTCACAATATACTATATATAAATACATATATATTTGATAAATATACATCTATATATTATTTACTTTTTAACATAGTTTCTATTATATATGTACGTAATTTTTTAATTGGTCCTAATATTTTATAATTTCACAATTTAAATAAATAAATAAATACTTATTATATATATAATATATTAATAGAATATTAAAATCAAATTTAGAGTATATATATATATATATATATATATATATATATGCATTTGTGTGTTGAAAATGTAGATATATATATATATATATGTGTGTATATATATATATATAACAAGATATTATATTGATGGCTTAAAAATACATACATATATATATACATATATATATATATATATTATGAAATAATTATTATGAAATAATTAATCATCTAACTTAATTTTTATAAAAATTAATTTTTATAAAAATTAATCAATCAATTAAAAATATTTTATACGTAAAAAATTAATATAAATACAATAAATATTAATACATCTATAATGAAAAATAATCTAAATAAGGTCATGTTATAATTGAGAATAAATTGAAATTTAGTGTATTTTCTGGCCAAACTATAAAGTCATGTTATAATTGCAATTAAATTGAAAATTGATGTATTTTCTGGCCAAATTATAAAGTCATGATATAAACCAGAAAATTGACAAAGTATATGTATTTTCTGGCAATAACCCCTTTATTTTATCAAGAAAATAGATTTTATTAAAAACCAAAATTTCGGTATAACTTATGTATTTATAGGCAATTAATCCATTTTTTTTAATATAAGATTGTAGAGAAAACCTTAAACCTTAAGAATTCGGAGAATTGATTTTAAGAATTCGTAGAAATGATTCATCATTCCATTGTCAAATTTTATAAAGAGAGATATAATTCAATTGTTATCGAAGTTAGTGTTTGTAAAGTTGAGGGCATCTTTTTAAAAATTCTGAAAGTTGGCGACAAACAATGGGCATTGTAAAGTTCAAGATCAGCAATTACTAGAGTAGGGAAAAGAATATTGATCATCTGTGAGATTCATTTCCACCTTTAAGAGATATCATATCATATATGTTAAGAAGCAGAGAAAAAATGTGGAATGAAAGAGAGCTAGATTCATTCGATTGCATGATAGTCGTCGTGCCTCTTCTTGCAAGTCCACCTGCATTTCCATGAACACAAGGAGTTGAACATATTGAGCCTGGTGGACTGCAGCGATATAAGATGTGAGAGAGAAGGATTCTTTGATAGAACTAATGCATATCCATCATCCATGTAGTCTGTCCCTTCCGGAAACAGCTGCCACACGAGGCTGCCGCCGCCCGCCCCGCCTCTCTTGCTCGAGTTCAACACGCTCTGGTAAACCGAACTCACCAGCGCATCATGGTAGCTTACGTTGTAGCCTGGATCCTTCCGACACACTCCAAACTCCGCAAACACCACCGGCATTCCCAGGTACTTCTCTGCATCATCGATGTGAGCTTGCGTCCATGATTTCACGAACTCAATGTGTGCATCCGAGATTGCTTGGGAGATCCTTCAACACACATATATATTATACTTAAGCGTGGTTGATCTGATCGATGTTTGTTATGAATTGAATTATATATTCTTACCAAGAATCTGGGTAGATATGAACCGATGCAAAATCCACTCCGAGAACTTGATGGTTGCGGATGAAGTCTGTCCCAACTTGTTGAGCGTAGGTGTTGGGGTTGTACCGAACCTTATTCGGGGTCGAGGCGCCGTAGAAGCCTTCGGCTCCAATCTCCACCAGATGCTTCGGATCAATGCTTTTCACATACACTGCCATTTCTTCAATCCAATCCTGTAGATAGCTAGATTTTGAGTTGCTGAGCTGCAGAATTTGGAAAGAGAAGCAAGCAAAGCTAACCTGCAACGTATCTCCGGAGGGATCGGATTCGCAACGAGGCTCGTTCATGAGTTCCCAAGCAAAGATAGTGGGATCGTCCTTGTATGTTATGTTTGTTATGGTATTCACTCTGTTGAGAACTGTCTGCACCACCCACCAAGGAATATATACTGATTGGAAGAGAATGTTTAATTTAATTAATGAATGAATTAATTAAGGTACCTTAACATGGGATTTGTAGTAGCTTCTGAGAGTGGGATGAGAGTAGAAATCATCATCAGATGTCAAGTTGAGACCAGTAGCCTTTCCCCATTTCACATACTGTGATTTCCCTCCATAGGCTTCCCAGTTGTTAACCAACGATAATATCAGCCTTACTTTATACTTCTTTGCTTCACTCACCACAAAGTCCAAGCCCTGCAAATTAGTAACATATATTGCTTTCTGTTAAATAATTAAATTTCATGTGGAATAGCAACTACTACTGTGAGTGTGAGGTACCTTGAAAACTTGCTCGTCATAAACGTTAGGGGCTTTCTGAAGAGCTCGCCACCCGCCATCGTTGAAAGCCCAAGTCCTGCACACTGAAAGCCCCACAGATGAAGCCTGCTGGAACACAGCACTCACCTTTGGTCGGGTCGACTCGTCCACCGCGAAAATCATCAGCCAGTATGTGTTGAATCCATTCACATAGAATGGCTGCCCATCCAACATGAATTGGTTCCCCTTCCTCTGCACCATGCTCCATGAATCTTCATCAATCCCTGCACCAACCTCATCCTCTAACTCAGAGATGTCATATCTAGAGATGAGTGCTAAACATGTTGAATGGTGAAGGAGCAAAATGAGACTCAATGCCTTGAACATGTACATGTTGAAGAAATTAATGATGATTCTATGTGAATTTGATTAAGAGCATCAACTTATATATATATACACACAAGACAAGTACTGAAAGCTAGGGAAATGTTGAAGCTCTCCCTTGGAAGCAAAGCATGTATAGATTAGATGCATTGTAAGTTCGTGCTCTTGGGGATTTCTTCCCCTCGAAATCGGCTAAATGCATATATGAGGTTTAATGGTTTAACAATACTGAAAAGAAAGCTAAACATGCTGAGAGTTGAATACAAGCTAAGACTATATATATGTCATTGCCATCATTATATCATTTCAATCTGTCGACTAAATATTGGTTGTTTCTTACCGTGAAAGCACTACATACGTGATTTTCACAGATTATTAGCGAGAGAGAGAGAGAGAGAATTGAAGCTCACTATTCATGATATCAACTTGAGTTGAGCAAAAGAAATTGCCGGAGGTCATTGCCATTCTATCACTACATAGAGACGAGCTTCAAGGAAAGATTTTATACATGAAGTTTGATTTTATGTCTTTATATTTTGACATTAATTATTTTATGTGTTTTTAAATTTAAAAAAACATTAGCGGTGTTGCTTGGTGGCTGCCGCTTGAATTTCTTCTTTTGACTTACGTATTAGCTAGTTGAGTTTTATAGTTTTAGTATTATATTTCAAGCAAATAAATATGATTGTGACACGAACCATTTGGTTCATTACAAGAATGTATATGTCAGTGATGTCGTAATAGAAATACCTAAAATGCATATTTAGAAAATATTCAAAATATGAGATAATTAAGTAGCTAGAAGATTTCGTAAGGATAATTAGACACCCAAGAGCTCACTTAATTAGATCGTCTCTTAAGATTCATCTTCATGCATGCCAATATCTAATTGGCTAGCATCCATATAGTGCGCAATAAGGTCACATCGCGTTTTAGGGGGCAAATTTTCTTAAAATATATTCATTTCGTGGAGAATCGAAAATATGTTACGTTTTGGTTATGGCCGGTTTCACTAGAACTATTACTTAAAAGATCACCGTGCAATTTGTACATAAATAATAATTTTTAATGACTATGTACTCGTGTTATCATGCATACAAAACATGACAGACCAGGGGCGGAGCTGAGGGCTGAAGCCCCTCTCAAATTTTGAGATTTTTTTTAATATATATAAATATATGTTTATATCTATTATAAAAAAAAATTGTTTTACAAAAAAGTATTTGATTGTTATATTTTTCCTCACATATACTTAATTTAAGGATAATTGTATTATTTAAAACTATATAATCTATGAACATGTTTAATATAATGAAGGAAAATAAAAAGTAAATGGAGAAGTACAACCGTTTGAAACCAAAAAAAAAAAAACAATTAATTGTCTTATAAAACACAAAGAAACACAATTTAAAAGATAATGCACGGTTTTGACATTGTAGGAAGTTATTGGCAGTTTTTTTTTAACTTAATTTTTTCACTCCAATTCCAATTACACCGTACCCTTGTAATTGAATTAAATTACATTTACTTTGCTTTTTATATATATAAAGATTTTAGACATTTTCTATTAAAAGACAAGTATATAAAAGTAATAATAACAAATATAATCATATTTTCTATTCTATTTATTTTATAATTTTATTATAAATATAATATACACAATGCATATTAAATAAACGATCATAAAAAGATCTTTAATTTGATATATATTATATAAAAAATAATTTAAAACAAATGAGTTGTTGCCATTTAAAGTTTAACCAAATTCAAAAAATAAGTATTTTCTAACTTTCCTTTAAATGTTTAACGTGTGTAAATATTTTTCAATTGTTTTTAACGTATATTTCTGCTATCTTTTTATGAATTTGATTTAATTTCTTATCTTTTTTTTCTATACTTTTTTTCTTTATGAAAAACGGTGGTGGAATTTTATATCCTTTTTAATAAGTTTTTAATCTTAATTACGTAATTTTATTTTAATTATAAGTAATAAGTTATTGAATTAAATTAAGTATGTAAGTGACTATTATAAATGAATTATAATATATATATATATATATATATATATATATATATAAACATGTATGTATGTATATTGATTTAAATAAATCTAGGTGTATATTGCATATATTATAAATTATTTTTAGCTCTTGGATATAAAGATTCACGATAAATACGTTCAGGGTTACAACCCCCTAATATTTAACATAATCAGATTAAATATATTCCATTTTTATTGAATTAAAAGTTATAAGAGACCAAAAAAAATTACTATGTTTTAATTAATTTGTATAAAATTAGTGTTTCTTTTTAAATATGACAACTTTTTTTATTTTTAATTAATGTATTATATTTTTTTGTATCCATATAATTATCTTTGATAGGTATTAAATTAAGCTCGGATATCTTTACATGTTTATTAATTTTTCAAAAATATGTGTTGAGATATGGTCTGTCAAATACCAATATGCTTAATAGAAACTATTTTAATCCCTTAAATTATGAAAAGATCTTTGGTGAAATTATAGTTTTGGGTCCAGAATTTGAATCTCATAGGTTGATTTTTTTTAATTCATTATTTTTCACACCAAATTCATAATGTTACATAGAAAATTCATACACAACTTATTTTATACGATAAATTGATTTAATTTTTATAATTATAGAGCTCCTTATATAAGTGATACAATATCTATATATAGACATATGTTATATTTTTATTTAAATTACATTGGTTATATTAAAATATTAGATCACTTTGCAAAAAAATAAATTTGATATCAAAATTTAATTTTATTAATTTATATTAATATTATAAAACATATATATGCACATTTTGCACGAGTCTAAAATCATATTCACCGCGCATAGCGCGGGAGGTACACTAGTGTATGGAATGCACAAAAAAAAATTGTTTGTTATTATACTATTATGCTTGTCTTTTATTACTACTGATTCTAGCTTGTAATGTATTGAAACTATATAATCTATGAAAATGTTGTTTGTTATTATTTTTTACATGACAATTTTATATAAAAAAGAAAATAAAAAAACCTAAAAAAACCCTTGAAAGCACAGAAAGAGCAGACTAAGGGCCGAGTCTCAATAAAACCTTTTCACGGAAAATCCAGTGGGAAAAACCGTGAATAGGAAAAAAGAGTACTCGTCTAGACACAAGACGAAAGTAGGGAATAGCGAAAGGAGATACAACTCCGAGAATAACAACGAAAAAACAACCACCCATCAGTCCCAACTACCGTTTCTTACGTAGATGGCTATGTGAAGCCATGTCAAGGCGAACCGCAGCCCTAATCTCCTCAATCTCGTGCGGCCACCACCCTTCTGAACGTTGTTGGTTAGCCATATTATCTGCCGCCTTGTTTCCTTCTCTAAAGATGTGAGAGACCTGCAGCGAGAAAGCATCTAACATCTTTAAAGTCCTATTCCACGCTGCCTTAAAACGCCAAGGCACATTAAAAGAACGAGTATTAAGAATTGATATCACGTAGGTGGAATCGGCTTCAATCCAAAGCTTGTGCCAACCACGATTGTGAGCAATTTGAATCGCCGAGATAACAGCCATGAGTTCCGCTTCAAAGGCAAAACCCGAGCCACCTTTGAAGTGAAAACAACCACGCACCACATTCCAGTTATCTCTAAACACCCCACCTGCAGCAATAGTGCCCGGAGCTCCCGTCGCTGAGCCATCAGTATTCACTTTGATCCACGGCGCCACCGGTGGCCACCAATGCACCTCAACAAACTCCGGAGGAGGAGCACTCCTGGTAGTAACACCCACTGCCCGGAGAATCAGATAATCTGACCAAGAATTCGACATGTAACCTAATTTAGGAAAGTTATCATCAATCTCTTTGAAAGCAACTTTCACAGTGTGGATTACACGACTTGCTTCGAACTTTTGATTATCAAAGATACAATTGTTTCTCTGCATCCAGATGGCCCAGATGACCGTGATGATACCAGCTTTCCAGAAATTACCGGTGAGGGGACTAAGTTTATACTGCCAAGCTGCCACCAAAAAACTATGAATATCATTCTCTTGCAACCCTTGCGTGAAATTGAACCACCCAAGAAACGTAGCTCAAATATTCTGCACACGCTCACAATTCCAGAAAAGGTGATCCTGAGACTCACTTCCTTTTAAGCAAAGCAAACAGACGTTTGGCGTGATCATACCGTAGCGGATAAGGCGATCATAAGTCGGTACTCTATTATGAAGAAGACGCCAACAGATCAAAGAACGTCGAATCGGAATAAAAGATTCCCAAAGCCAAGAGCCCCAAGACACCTTCGGAAAATGATGACAATGCTTGTTGAATGCCAGCGCAGTAGTGACATTCCCGTGCAATGAGGGTTTCCAGAAACGCACATCTCCCTCAGTACCAAGAGGAGTGAGTAAAATATCACACACTATCTCAGGAAAAGCATTAACAAAGGCTTGCGTGAAATGCCAGAGCCCATCGTAGAAATAATCAGCCACCGATTGAGTAAGAAACGGAAGCATGAAATGCGGAATACCGCATTTATTCATAAGATTATACCCAAGCCAGTCGTCATACCAGAATGAAGTAGAAGCGCCGTCATAAATATACGAGTACGAATCCGCCACCAAACCATCAATTTCCTCACGTAAGCTCATCCAGACAGAAGAAGCAGCCACCAGAGATTTACAACGCCCAAAGCGATCGAGATATCTATCTCTAATCAAATCATATCTGAACTCACGCCCACCAACCACCTTCCACGCCATTTTCATTAGATAGCTCTTATTCATGAGCTCGAACGACCTAACCCCGAGACCTCCCTCCTCCTTAATCGAGCAAACCCTCTTCCAACTCACGGAACAAGATGGCGTCTGCTTGATGTTGCCAGTCCAAAGGAAATTACGGCAGCACGCATCGAGCTCCTTAATAAGAGCAGTCGGCCATCTATAAACCATCATGGAGTGCGTCAGGGAGCTTTGGATAACCGACCTGATCAGGCAAATCCTCCCAGCCATCGACAAGTGTAATCCCTTCCATCTCGCGAACTTGTTGATCACACGATCATGTATCGGTCGAAGATAGGAGGCATGCACACGACCCTTAAAGATAGGAACCCCAAGGTAAGTAATCGGAAAGTTGCCCTGAGAAAATCTCAATATGCTCCGAATAGCCCTGCAGGTCTGAGAAGGAACTTTGCTAGTAAAAAAAATTTGTGACTTATCCGGGCTCACAATTTGATCAGAGATTTGACCATAATATTCCATAATTTTCTGAATGGTATTAGCGTTCGTGACCGTGGCGTGACAGAAAACCAGAATATCATCCGCATATAAAAGATGAGTTGGAAAATTAATTCCCTGTCTCATTTGCATCGGTGTAAGGGTCCCCGCGCTAACACAATTTGCAAAGAGCCTACCAAGAACATCCTCGGCGATTCCAAAAAGAATCGGAGAAAGAGGATCGCCCTGACGAACACCCCTTGAACACGCAAAATAACCTTTAAGCTGACCATTGTACAGAATAGAAATCCTAGCCGAGTGAAGCAGAATCTCAATCCAACTAATGAACTTTGAATCATAGCCAGCAACTCGAAGAACGTTAAGCAGGAAATCCCAGCTAAGAGTATCAAAAGCTTTTTTGATGTCAATCTTGCAAGCCATGTTTTGACCACGGCTCGTACGATGCATACAGTTCACGCCTTCGGATCCAATCAGAATACAATCGTGAATGGAACGACCGCTAATAAAACCAAACTGATGACGGGAAACATAAACAGCAGCAACCTGGCTCAGTCTAGACGCCAACACCTTAGTAATAATCTTGTAAAGAAAGTTGGACAAAACAATCGGTCTCAGATCCGAGACCGAATTGACGACATCTTTCTTAGGTATCAACACCAAGGTATTAGAATTGCAGCCTTGAGGAAGATAAGAATTCCGGAAAAAAAGCTTGAACAGCACACCAAATATCCACTTTAATAATCGACCAACAATGCTGAAAGAACTTACCCGAGAAACCATCAGGCCCAGGCGAGCTGTTCGGCTCCATCTGAAAAACCGCAGCAGAAATTTCCTCTTCATCCGGCAAACGAATGAGCAGATTATTATAACGATCTTCGACCATCTCCTCAATAACCGCCTCAACCGCCGTAATATCAGTATTAGTATGACTGCTAGTCGAAAACAAAGAAGAGAAGAAATCCACGATATGATCCCCAATAACCTTCTGGTCGTAATTCATATCTCCATTGATCTCCATGTGAGAAACGATGTGAGGTTTACGACGAAACCTAAGCATCGCATGAAAGAACTTCGTGTTCCTATCTCCATCTTGAAGCCAAGACACCCGGCTTTTTTGCTGTAAAAGCGAGCTCTGCCTAGAAAGCGCAACGTTGATCTTTGCTTGGGCTTCCACTTCTTTATCAAAGAGATCCTCCGTGTAACCATCCCTGGCAATCTGATCTTGAATCTCCAAAAGCTCTTGTTGAGTATTCATGATACAAGAATCAACATTTCCAAAAACATTCCGATTCCACGCGCGAAGAACCTGCCGAAGACGCTTTAATTTATGCATAACTTTAAAAATCGGGCAGCCAATCTCGGTATCCATCTGCCAGGACCCTTCCACCGTATGGAGAAAATCCGGATGTAAGGTCCACATGTTAAGGAACTTAAAGAAACGATGGCGAGGAGGAGCATCCACCATGCAATGAAGAACAAGCGGGGAATGATCCGAGGTAATACGTGGAAGAGCTTGGACAAAAACCGAACTCCAGAGATTTGCAAAAGAGTCAACGTAAATCGCTCTATCCAGACGAGACTCGACATGGGTAGGCATAAATCTACGACCAGACCACGTGTAATGCAGACCAACCGTAGGCGCCTCAATGAAACCGGTGGCTTCAATGAATTCACAGAACTCCGCACAAGCAGTAGAGTTAGGCATACAGTCACTACTTCTTTCATGGGCGCCTTTCACCGCATTAAAATCGCCAATAAAGACAACATTACCATCAATATGATCCAGAAGATCCAACCACAAATGCCGTCTGCCAGCATACGTGTTAACGCCATGCACCACCGCGATTTTGAAATTCCACGTCGACCATCTGCAGTTCATGATAACCACCTGCTCCGAGGAGAAAATCACATCATGAATAACAGAAGGATGAGAAAAAACCCAAATATTCGAACTCATGTTGTCTCTTGAATTTTGAAAACAAGGAATAAGATTCAGAGAACGCCAAAATCTAGAAAAAGTCTTCTTGAGATTCGTCTTAGGCTCAATAATCCCAACAATAACAGGGGAGAAGGAGTCGCAATGCTCCTTTAAAACTCGTTTGGACTCGTCCGTAAGGCCACGGACATTCCATACGAGGACATTCATCATAAAGACTGAGAATTCGTGTTCGGGTTTTCACCCGATTCCACTTCAGCTGCCCAACTCTTGGCCGCCACATTATTCAGGGCTCTATCATTCTTCGAGCTCCCAGATGTAATAATGAAATCTCTAGGTTTATCTCCTGCTTCCCAAGCTTTGTAAAGTTTATTTTTGATGAAATCTTCAGCCTGTTGATTGGGTTGTTGGTTAGGTTGCTGCTCCACTGACTTCCGTAGACGACTCTTGATACTATCTTCCTCAAGAATCCTCGGTTTCCTTGTCGCCAAATCTTTCGGCGGTCTCCCCCTTTTTTTCACCTGCGCCTCCGCCTCACAATTCCTGAAAGTTTCCACTATCCGCTGAGCTTTGATAGCGCTTTCCATCATATTTTCCTGTTTCTCACAATTTTTATCCCGATTGACCGAACTTTCAAAAAAGACGATCTGTTGTGAATCTTCTTCAGCCACTGTCTTGCCTCCATCCGACTGCCCATCAGATTCCTCTCCTGAATCTATCTCTTCCGTAACCGGCACAGTGATCGCCTGTAAGATATCTGGACCTGACATCAATCTATCTCCATTGGCATCCTCAAAATCAACATTCCGATCAGTTAAAGCCAACGACTGATTGTGGTTCTTTGTTCCCCGCGGTGTCAGAATCTGCTCTTCTTCAACAACAACCTGTTCCAAAACCCCCAACTGATTTAGAATCTGCTCTTCTTCGACAGCCACCTGTTGAAAAACCCCAAACTGATTTTCAGTGATAATCTGCGGTCTGTGAGCTTGGTCAGTCCTATTCTGGTCCCAAGATTTTGGTTTCCAGTTAGGTGCCCTAACCTCCTTAGCATAAGCTCCCTTATTAATTATTTCATTGTCTTTCACCAGCGACCTATCTTTGGCCTTCCCATTCCTGCTGTCCTCCTTGGATTTGTTCTTCATTTTATTGCAGTTATCAATGGAATGTCCAGTGATCTTACACTTAGAGCAGAAGGCCGGTAGTTGTTCGAATTCAAATTCGACGTGAAAGGAACGTTCTTCCCCGTCAACCAGTAAAGCCTCCGGAAGAGGGCGCGAGAGATCAATTTCCAACAAAATTCGAGCATAATGTCCAGCAGCACCACGTGCAGAAGCCCCATCAACTTTAATAGGCGATCCCATCGCCCTTCCAATACCCGTAATGACATCCAGAGTCCAAAATTCTAAGGGCAAATAATAAATGCGCATCCAAACTTCACAAAGTGATGAAATTTCTTTATAGGGGTCGAAGAATCTCACCCATTCGCGTAACCGCATGGTTCCGAAAGGTAACTCCCAAGAAGTGCTTTTCTGAACTAACGCCTTGTCTTCAGCGGTATTAAATTTAATAGTGTAGAAGCTCTTTCCCATGGGGATGATTTGCCAATCATTGTCAAAATTCCAAGCCACCTGAAGATCACGTTTAAGATCCGTGAGAAGACGCGGCTTCTCTCCTTTCCTAAGAAGAAGACGACCAATTAAAGCATGCTCAAATTGATTTATTTTGGGCAGCAGATGCTCTTTTGGCACCCTCAGCGTGGGTATTTCACCAGAGAAGTCCGGTTGCAGCGAAGTGAATCGATGAACAAGCACATCCGGCGTACGTTCAATTTGTCGGGGTCTCCTCAGAAGCGAAGCAAAAGAAGTGGTGCTCGGCCGATGAAGCTCTGTCGCCGAGGCCTTCTTAGAATTGTCTCCCTTGATCAAATC
This sequence comes from Salvia miltiorrhiza, assembly GCF_028751815.1. Taxonomy (NCBI): domain Eukaryota; kingdom Viridiplantae; phylum Streptophyta; class Magnoliopsida; order Lamiales; family Lamiaceae; genus Salvia; species Salvia miltiorrhiza. Next base: position 33,848,823 of record NC_080389.1, on the reverse strand, counting down.
CTGAACCTGAGTATTGGATGTAGTGAATTTATGAACCTGTGAATGTCCAGAAGGTCTACCAGCAATAGATTCCTCAGCCAAACCCTTTGAATATTCAACAGCATATTTATCTTTGTCGTGACATTCTCCATGGCTATGACGTTGATTAAAGAAATTATTGGAAACTTGCGGCAGATTCAGCCCTGCCTTATCAACCATAATCGGCAACTGTTGTTGGTTGATTTGCATCGTAGGCGTCGGTGGCTTGCTCGGCGACATTGGCGGCATCGGTTGAGGCGTGCCGGCGATCTCAGCAAAGGACTGCATGGGCGGCGACTGGGCCGTTGAGCAGATCTCTTCTTCAGCGGCAGAGAGGTTCGGCAGCAGCTGCGGAGCTTCATCAGCGGCTGCGGCGGTAGCGGACCTTCGCCAGTTGCTGCGAGGAGACGTCGGAGGCGGAAGGCCGGAACGCTGGGTGGCTATGGGAACAGCCCGGTCGCCGGTGATTGAGAGATCCATTTCTCTCTCAGATCGCCTTAGGAACAGAGGTGCTGGGTCTGGAGATGCGACGGTAGCGGAGACGGGAAGGAATTCGGAAGGAAATCGCGGTCTGCCGTAGCTGTTGACTTGCTGCTGACGAGCGGCGTTCTTCTCCACCTTGTGGGGTGGCGGGCCGCCAAACGGCGTTCCTCTCCGCTGACCGGAGCCAGATTCCAGCGGGCAGCCAGCGGTGGCGATCGGCCTGGTCGTGCTCCGCTCGTACTTCTTCGTAGGACAGCGGGGCCGGATCTGGAGAATCGCCTCAGCGGGGCCGGATCTGGAGATGCGACGGGAGACTGAAGCGGTGGTGAATCGCGGTCAGCCGGAGCTTATGACTGCGATTGCTGCGGATCGTCTCCGCTGACTGCGGAAAGGCTTGAGCGGCGTTCGTCTCCGCCTTGTGGGGCTGGTCGGGTGTGGCGTGCGGAGTCTGGATCGGCGTTGTCGGCGTCTGGTCGGGTGCGGTGGTGAGTCTGGATCGGCGTCTGGTCGGGTGCGGAGAAGAGAATTCGCGGTGGGCCGCGGCGTGCTCAGCGCCGCCGACCGGATCGAGGATCCGAGCAGATCTGCTTTAAGTTAACGAAAAGCCATATGGAAAAGATCCATAAAGAAAAACGGAGTTCCTTATGTCGTTACTTTCTTTTTACCATTGTTTGTTATTATTACTATTATGCTTGTGTAGCTTTTAATAAAAAATGCCTAAAATGTACGAAATACTCAAAAAAAATGTAATGTATTAAAACTAATTTGAATATATTGAAACTATATAATTTTCATATTGCTTGTTATTATTACTATTATGTTTGTCTTTTAATAAAAAAATGTCTTAAATATATGGAATGCCCAAAAAATATTTTGTAATATATTGAAACTATATAATCTATAAAATATTGTTCGTTATTATTATTATTATTATGCTCGTATTTCAATAAAAAATACTTTAAATATACGGAATGTCAAAAAAAAAAAACTCAGGGGCTCCCGTACAAGCTCAGCACCCCCCTCGCCCACCCTCCTCAGCTTAATTCATGGCTCCGCCACTGATGACGACCGATAATCTATTCTTTTATATATCTATACTAATATAAAAAGAGCCTTAGGTACAACATGTGGATTGCTTATTTTACCCCTATTATATGTTTTATTTTAATTAAGGTTATTTTACATATTATATATTTAAACGAATATATTAATTTGTTAAAAATTACACTAAATCTATGTGATATATATCTATATCTATTGATAAGGTTTATAAATAAATATATCTATCCAATTAATTTTATTTAGTAGAAATATTGAAGTTTAAGCTAGACTAGAAAATTGAAAGAGAGCAGAGAAGAGAGAGGCAGTTGAGAGAGAATTTTCTATATCTGAAACTTGAAGAAGAAGTTTACAATTTACAGAATATATAAATGAGGCAAAGGCTTCAGTTATAACAGAAAAAGCTAACTCCCTAACTGCTGAGCTGGCTAACTCTAACAAACTCGCGTTCTTCACTTAACGCGACTTTACAACTGTTATATACATTCAACATACTCCCAAAAAAGTTTTCACCAACAATTGCTATCCGGGAGAAGAAAGCTTGAGCTAATCTCGAAGATGACAGAACCTTTGTTCGGATAAAGGTTTAGTAAAGATATCGGCAATTTTATCATCAGTGGGAATATGACCAACCTCTACTACCTTGGCCAAGACTTTTTCTCGTACAAAATGTATGTCTACCTCTATGTGTTTGGTTCTTGAATGAAACACAGGATTTGTAGAGAGAGTAACAGCACTAGTGTTGTCACACCAAATCTGATGAGAACCCGGGATATTGAGCCCAAGTTCCTGACACAGGGACTGTAACCATAAGAGCTCTGTGGTGGTATTAGCAAGCGATAGATACTCAGATCCCGGCGCTGCTACGCCATACCACTTGTTGTTTCTTTGGCTTCTTGGATTTCATAGGTTTGGGTTTGGTAGTGGTGGTGGCGGCTTGAGTGTTTAAGGTTGAGGCTTTTCTGGTTTTGGCCATTTTTCGAGAGGAATGAGGGTTTTGTTCGAAGGAATGAAGGTTGTAATGATTGTGGCCCAGAAAGCTTTGTGCTCCAGTTCAACGGGTAGATGGCACTTCTTGCCAAATACCATCTGATATGGGGATATCCCAAATGGAGTCTTGAATGTTGTTCAATATGCCCACAGGGCATCATCCATTCTGGTACTCCATCCTTTTTCATTTGGTCCCACAACCTTCCTCATAATGGTCTTGATGATCTTGTTGGACAACTCGGCCAAACCATTGGCCTGTGAGTGGTAGGTTGTGGACACCCTGTGTTGAACTCCATACTTCTTGAGTAGGCTCCCTATTGTGGCATTGCAGAAGTGTGTGCCCTGGTCACTGATGATTGCTCTGGGCACACCGCAGCGGCTGAATATGTGGGATCTCAAGAAGCTGGACACCACCCTTTGCTGCTGCCTTTGGTCTACCCCTTCTATTTCCACTTGATGTTCGAGTAGATGTACCACTAGCATTTGTTGCACGGTTGACATGAGTGACATGCTTGTTTTGAGGCATCTGTAAAGAATACTGAAAGTGTTATGATTATTGATTAATGTTAAAGCCTTATGATCTATGTTGGCAACTGCATTCTCAAGACCCCAACTCAATAAAAAATAAAGTTTTGTAAGTGTATATGTATAATTCATAATGAACAGATAATTATGACAATGTAAGCAATAAAGTCATATTGTTGGTCTGAGATGAAGCACCGTCCTTCTCCTGTCCCTATCTCCAAATCGTCACTCAAGCATTTCACAAACCATCCCCAATTTTCTTCATTTTCAATGCCTACCACTGCCCATGAAACCGAGTACATTTGATTGTTGGCTTCCTTACCAACAGCACAAAGGAGAATATCCCCCACAGAAGTCTTCAAAAAACACCCATCCAATCCTAAAATGGGTCTACATCCCTACTTAAATCCTTTTCTTAAGGCACTATATCCCATATATACTGCCTTAAATACATTTGCTTCTCCAGTGACCAACTCAAACCGGCCTTCTGGATCCACCCTCCTATTCTCTGCAATGTAACTCCTAATCAAAGCATAATGGTCAGACACTGTCCCCCTAACCATTTGCTGTGCAATTGACCTACCCTTGTAAAGCCTATCCCTTCCCACCTGTGTTCCAAATCTCCTCCAGATGGCATTCCTCAACTCAGGAATATTAATAGTACTCATAATCATGAACACATTGAGATACCTCTTCACTTAGAACTCACTAACTTATTGTTCATGGACTTGGTGCACTTGTGTCTCCCACCAATTCTTTTCACCTTGAAAGAGCCTTCTCCCTTCACTATGCTAGCATAAACACTCCACGGGCTCAGTCCTTACTTCATCATCAATCATATCAAATATCTTCTTGTTTGCAATTAAACTTCTTTTCTTCCTAGATTGGATGTATTCCTCATCACCCGAGGCTAGTTCTAGGTCATCTAATCCATCATCATCACTAGAAGGCAACTCAGTTGGTTGTTCATAGTCTTGATCCTCACTGTCATCATCACTTCCTAATAACCAGTCATTGTAGTGGTCAGACAAAGCTTGCTCATCATCAGTATCTCCCAATTCTTGTTCCAAAGAGTTACCTATACCCCTGTCATTATTCCCCACAACTTCACTACCAGTTATCTTCTCCTTACCCTTGTAAGTCATCCCTACATCTGCATTAGGAGGATCAACCTGACTCTTATCCTTTTCTTTACCCTTCTGATTAAACCCTAAAACATCTTTAACACCGACCTCACTCTTACCCTTTTCTTTGAACCCAGACACAGTTTTCTGACCCTCAATGTATAGATTGACAACATTAGTCTTGTCAGAAATTGTTTTCAACCACTCCATTACCTCTTTATCAGAAAATATTTCGACATAATCATCACTAGCAGTCTTATAGCACATTTTTGTTGAGTTAGGGAAACCTATACTCTCCACTAACTCAACAACATCAAAATATCCAAACTTATCTTTATCTACCTGAGTTTTCCAGTCTACTGTCCCCCCTAAATAAGAATTTTTCCCACACAACTCCATAAACCGATCCCCATGATGAATAAAAACCGAAAACAAATCGTTGCAAATGAAGAAAAAGGAACTTTTTCAGCCATGCAATAAACTACAAAAAATACTTTTGGAGATACATTAAAAAATGGTGAAAAGAGCCCACCTTTTGAACATTTCTCCAACATCCGGTCCCAGATGCCTCCACTTGGGCGACAAACTGGATTTCTATAATATCCACACCCACGATTCTCGAAGAACAGCGACAACACTTGAGGAATATCAGTGGCACCAGTGTTCCCGCCCTAGAACTAAAGAGGTAGAAAGTGAAGGGTTATTGTGAAAAGGGGTGAATTTGTGGCGGTAAAATTCCAACCCTTTGCATTCCAACGACGTCGTTTTGATGTAAACGACGTCATTTAAGGCCCCATTCGAAACGATGTCGTCCGCTTTCACCATCCGGCATCGCCATGTGGGTACGCCGATTGCCATGTCAGCTTTAAGTAGGCCGCATAAGCTCGTCGGGGGATAAATCAAATCAATTTCTCCGGTGATGGTTTATTGTGCCAAAGTAAAAGGTCATGAAATATTCCTGAATTTGAGAATTTCTCGTGAATTTACCGGCAATTAACCCTTTAAAAAATTACTAAAATTATGAAAATAATATCATACGTCGAGCATTTTGATCGACTACTCAATAAAATTATACTATAGGATAATATATTATATTAAATTAGTCAACTCAAAAAATGACTATAATTGTGAAAGAAAAAAAAATGCAGCAAATAAATGCACTTATAGAGTGATAATGATTCTATCTTAGCTACATAATCAGCTAATCACGTTAAATGGTGGAGTTTGATAATAGGATAGTTAAACAATTTGTGGAATTGATTGATATAATTGAAGGAAATAAGATTTTTAATTATTTTGGGAATATTATGTGTAATCTTTTCTTTAATAATTACCATGGATAATTATGTAATATGTAAATACAGATAAATTAAATGATTTTTAGCAGTACTCAAATTATTAATTACTTTACTACACTATATTTGTGAGGGTACCCATTGAGTAGAAGATTCCGTACGTTATTCAATTTTCACAATAACTTCATGTCAGCTATCTACATCATTCGTAAACCACCTAATTTGCGTATGGTTACATATCTCAATGTTTTTTTTCCCTCTAAAGCTTATCCCATGAACTTGTATTTGTTTAAATCGTTTAAATAAGCTCCCCGACAAAATACAAATATGGATCGTTGAGTTATGAGGTCACCCACACTAAAACCCAAGAAAACCTTCTTAATTTAGAAAAAAAAATAATAATAACGGAGCAGGCTTTTCCGACCAAGAAGAAGTAGTTACATTGTAGTAATACTTAAGTCTATTCTCAGCAACTTGGTCTCAGTTTCTTGCATGCTGATGCTGCTGGTCTAATTAACGTTTTGCGTTTGTCGTAATGCCCGTTTAACTTTCTCTCCTCTCCCTCTTTTTATTTGCTGTACGATAGATGATGAAATTATAAGCACATTTTACTTAAATATAATTTAATTGATTTTGTTGAATTATAAGCTTCACATTTAGTGTATTTCCCATGAGGAACAGCATGAGTAATCCCCGCCAATGTGTGCGATTATTGAGTATTTTCTTGTTGGTCTATTTTGTCAGTGTGCAATCACAAAATCAATCTAACTATGCTCCAAGAGACGCGATTTTCTTCAACTGTGGAGGCCCTAATTCCACTGATTCCGACGGCCGAAAATGGATATCCGACAGCAGCTTTGCCCCGCCCACCACCACGGCCGCCGCCACCGCAGACGTGCAGAAGCCCGACGTGCCTCAAGTCCCTTACATGACAGCCCGAGTCTCCCGCTCCAACTTCACCTACACCTTCCGAGTAGCTCCAGGCCGCATCTTCGTCCGTCTGCACTTGTACTCCGCCTCCTACAACGGCCTCAACGCCGCCGACGCTCTCTTCTCGGCCACGACAGCAGGCTACACCCTCTTGAAAAACTTCAGCGCCGCCCAGACGATGGAGGCTCTCAGCTCCACTCACATGGTGAAGGAGTTTTCCGTCCACGTTCCGCCGGGACAAGCTCTGAACATCACATTCGCGCCAGCTGAAGATTCCGGCAACTCGTATGCCTTCGTGAATGGGATCGAATTAGTGTCGCATCCCGATATATACACCATGGATGCCACTGCAATCGTGGTGGGTCAATCAACTGGATTCAGCATTGATAACTCTACAGCCATGGAAAACGTCTACCGCCTTAACGTGGGCGGAAACGCCATCAAACCGTCTGATGATAATGGGCTTTTCCGATCATGGGGTATTGACCTGGATTACTTGCTTAGTGCAGCCTCTGGGGTCACCGGAGCTCCCGATCCGAACGTCACGGTGGGATTGCCGTCAAACTATGCGGCGCCGCTGGATTTGTACACGACGCTGAGATCGATGGGGCCTGATGACTCTGTCAACCGAAATTTCAATCTCACTTGGCTCTTCGCTGTGGATTCCGGCTTCTCCTACCTTGTTCGCCTCCATTTCTGCGAGATAGACGGCGTTATAAGCAAGACAAACCAGAGGGTTTTTAGCATTTTCTTGAACAATGGGACTGCGGCGGCTGAGGCGGATGTGATTGCCTGGGCGGGCGGAAATGGAGTTCCGATTCACCGGGATTATGTGGTGTTCGTCCCCTCTTCCGGTCCGCCGCGCCAGGATCTTTGGCTCGATTTGCATCCTTACACTGCTTCCAAGCCTCAATACTACGACGCTATCTTGAACGGATTGGAGATTTTCAAGATTAATGACACTAGAGGCAATCTTGGTGGCCCAAATCCAATCCCTCCCCCTCGCCCAAAATCCGATCCTTCAAGTAAACGGCCCTAAAAAAATCACAGAGCCGCCATCGGAGGAGGGGTTGGCACCGGAGTTGCTGCGCTTCTTGTGGTTCTTCTACTTGGTTGTTGCCGTCGGAAGGACTCCAGCGGCGGTGAAGCTGATGGCAGCAGTAGCAGCAGCCTCCCTTCAAACGTGTGCCGCCACTTCTCCATCGCGGAGATCAAGGCCGCCACCAACGATTTCGACGAGGCTCTTCTCCTCGGCCTGGGAGGCTTCGGCAAGGTCTACAGAGGCGAGATCAACGGCGGCAGCACCAAAGTAGCCGTCAAGCGAGGGAACCCGCAGTCGCAACAGGGGGTACACGAGTTCCAGACAGAGATCGAGATGCTCTCCAAGCTCCGCCACCGCCACCTCGTCTCTCTCATCGGATTCTGCCAAGACAACTGCGAGATGATCCTCGTCTACGACTACATGGCTAACGGAACTCTCCGCGATCATCTCTACGGCACCTCAGCCGCTCCCCTGTCGTGGAGGCAGAGGCTGGAGATCTGCATCGGCGCCGCGCGCGGCTTGCATTATCTGCACACGGGGCCCAAGCACACCATCATCCATCGCGATGTCAAGACGACCAACATACTATTGGACGACAAGTGGGTGGCGAAGGTCTCCGATTTCGGGCTATCAAAAACGGGGCCTTCGCTGGACGACACCCACGTGAGCACCTTGGTGAAGGGCAGCTTCGGGTATCTGGACCCGGAGTACTACCGGAGGCAGCGGCTGACGGAGAAATCCGACGTGTACTCGTTTGGAGTGGTGCTCTTTGAGGTCCTGTGCGCTCGTCCGCCTCTGATGCGGAGGCTGCCGGAGGAGCAAGTTAGCTTGGCGGAGTGGGCGCAGCAATGCTACAACGAGGGCGTCCTTGATGGGATTGTGGACCAGTGTCTGATCGGGAAGATTGCGCGAGAGAGCTTCGATAAGTTTGCGGAGACGGCGGCGAAGTGCGTGGATGAGGTGGGGATGGAGATGAAAGATATTATGGACTAGATTAGGATATATTTGATGTATTCTAATATTAAGGAAGACAAGACAATTTAGAATTGTCTTCTTCACTTATAAATAAGGGGCTTGGCCTTACAAATGACAAGATTACAAAAACATTAGCTTAGAGCTTTTGTTTGGCAAAACACTAAGAGAGCACTATAGTTTCAATCGGAGATTTCCTAGCTGTCGACGATTGAATCGTGCACTTGGAATAGTTCCTGCATTGAATCGACATACACGTGGATACCTTAGTAGTGGATTCACGGCAAGAATCGAGACGCGCGTGTACCACACAACGAGTAAGTTATTCTTTTCGTTGTGTGTTTATCTCTACACGTGATGCATTTGTAAATCTAGATCTAATCCTTGAATGTATATTCCGCTGCGTATCATTAGATGATGTCAAGGATAACCAACAGTGGTATCAGAGCCCGGGGCTCGATTTACAACTGCTATTGTGTTCTAATTGTTTATGGGTTAAGAATATGTGATTTTAGAAATCTGAAATTGAAAATTCAGTTTGAAATCGAAATTTTTGAAATATGTTTCGACTTTCGAATTGGAATTGAAATCGATAGTTTTGGAATTGGGTTTTTGTTGCTGGGCAACATTCGAACCTTTGCTGGATCACTGCTGCTGCCATCGACCACCGCCGATGCAGAGGGCGTGGGTGATTGACGAGGCGGCGCAGGTGGGTCGGGGCTCGCCGGTGCGCCGCGCCCGACCACTCGCTGCCGTCTGCGTCGCGCCTCGATTCAGAGACGCCGCTATCCCTCTGCAACGCGTCCCTAACGCGGGCTTGGAGTCCGGTGGTGGGAGGCGACGGCGTGGTGGCGTGTTGGTGGCGAGACGACGCAAGAAGCGTCGCACCGGTGGTGGTCTCGCGCGGCGGACCTGCGCGCTCGCGGCGAGAGCGCCGCTTCTTCCTCCGCTGAAGACGCCCTCCGACGCAGCTTCGAACCGCGACCGGCGTGGAGACCTCCGGCGTGAACCGCGACCGGCGTGGAGACCTCCGGCGTGATGGCGTCTTCGTTTCGCGCGCGGCGGCGGCGGGCTGACTGGCGGCGTGGCGACGGGAAGGAGAAGGGGCAGCGGCTGCTGCTGCAAACCCCTTTTACTAACCCTAGCTGCTGAATTGTGTATTTGGGCCAAGGGTGTTTGGGCCCGGTCTGGGCTTCTTTTCTATGGGCTGCGAAAATTGTTTAATGAAAGGGGTTGGGCCTTTATTTCATTTAAATGGCCCAGTTGGGCTGTAACAGCCCCTTAATAAAAAAAAAATCTTTTATTAATTTAGAATTAATAATTGAACCCCAATTTCAGAATTAATTTATTAATTGGATTAATAAATTTAATTTATTGTTATTAATTTTGAATTAATAATAATAGAAATAAATTTATATTAATTTAGAATTAATATAAATTGATTAACCCATATTCAATTAGAGAATAAAATATTAATTTGATTAATGTTTTTATTCGTAGAGGTTTTATGTCTTTATGTGATAAGCATGCTATTTGATTTTATGCTTATTATTTAACTATAGTAGTTAAAGACCGCATTTATCTTGGGTAGGCGGCGCCCAATATGTGTGGTCCGCATTTTATGTGCCTGGGTAGGCGGCACCCAGAAATTGTTTTGCTATTTAATATTGGATATTAAATATAAGCAATTAGTATCACATTCTAAATCCCCATTAAATATAAGTCTTTGTGTAAAACACAAAATGCGTCGTCCATCATAATTGTTTGAGTACCTAACCTTTTTCGTCCAAGAGTATTTACATAAAATTGTATACTCTAAATCGACAAGGCCAAGACTCATTCATAGGTTGGCACCGTGTGATGGGGTTGACTTACTTAAATTATTTTGGAACGCAAAGCGACCAAGAATGATTTAAGAACGCAGATTAATTGGATTAATCAACCAAAAGTTGCAAAATTGTTGTTGCAATTGGCTTAGAGGCCTACTAAGTGATATTATTGTAGTCATCAGCAAAGCAGAGGCTGCATAATATTGACTTGGATCTTGGACCACTAATATTTATATGGATTATAAATTCGTATTTTACGTTGGGGGCGTAAGATATGTTAAAATTAGTGGGAGCTAATCAATACGATAGCCCATTGTTTGATTAATGATACAATGTGATCATAGTTTATTCTTTCTAATTTACTTTTCTTTATTTATTGATCAGATAATATGTCGAATTTGTCACTGAAATGTTTGATAGAAACAAACAAATTGACTGGGTCAAACTTCACGGATTGGCTCCGTTGCTTGCGTCTGGTCTTAAGGCTAGAGAAGATTGAGTATGTCTTGGACAACCCAATTACTGTCATTCCTGACAAGCAGTCTGCTGAGTATGCATCATTTGATGAAGCTGCTCACAAGAAGCATGTCGAGGATGCAACATCGGCACAATGTGTGATGTTGTCCTCTATGACTACGGAGTTACAGAGGCAACACGAACACATGTTCCCTTATGATATGCTAAAACACTTGAAGAGTCTGTATGCTTCAGAAGCTCAGACTATGGAGTATGAGATACTCCGAGATCTTTTCAAGTGTAAGCTTCAGGAAGGGAGTCCGGTTTCTGATCATGTACTGAAGATGATCGGGTTGATTGAGAGGTTGGCATCGATTGGAACGATGCTACCCGCTACTGTCTCTGTCAATCTGATTCTGCAGTCTTTGCCTGCCTCATTTGAAAACTTCATTGTGAACTTCAATATGAACGGCACGAAGGCAAGCCTGCCTGAGCTTCATAACATGTTGAAGACCTATGAGTCTTCCACCTCTAAAGGCAAATCTGTGCTCATGGTGAGCTCTACTGCCACGTCTTCCAAAAGGAAGTACAAGCAGAAGAAAAAGCAGAAGAAGGCATTTGATGCTGGTTTGAAGCCTAAAGGTGGAGGGGCTCAGAAAAGGCCGAAGTTGCCAAAGGATGAATGCCTATTCTGTCATGAAAAGGGGCACTGGAAGAGAGACTGCCCGAAATACAAGGCACAAGGTGCATCGGGTATGAGCTCGGGTATGTTTGTCATTGAGATAAACATGTCTATTGATAATTCACAATCTTGGGTATTAGATACAGCTTGTGGCTCACACATTTGCAATAATGTGCAGGGCCTAAGTGAAACCAAGAAAGTGATGCCTGGGAAAGTCGATCTACGCGTGGGAAATGGAGCAAGAGTTGCTGCTGAACGCGTGGGGACTTATAGATTAGATCTTCCTTCGGGAAATAGACTTGTTTTAAGTAATTGTTACTTCGTTCCTTCTATTTCTAAGAATATTATTTCCATTCCGATGTTGGACATTGAAGGCTTTTCCTTCCATTTTGGAAACAGTAGATGCTCGTTTTCCCTTAATGGATTGTTTTATGGAAGTGCCTCTCTTTTGAATGGTTTATATTATCTTGAATGTGAAAGGAGTATTCTCAATGTACAAAACAAACGACCTAAGCTGAGTAATGCGAATAATACTACCTATCTTTGGCATTGTAGACTTGGTCATATCAATGAGAACATGATAGCAAGATTGAGAAAGTTAGACTATCTCAAATCATTTGACCTTGAGTCATATGGTGCTTGTGAATCCTGTCTCAAAGGTAAGATGACTAAGAAACCTTTTTCTGGGAAGGGGTTACGAGCCAAAGACTTGCTAGAATTGATTCACACAGATGTGTGTGGACTGTTCCCAACAGAAGCAAGAGGTGGATATTCGTACTTTATAACTTTTACTGATGATTTTTCGAGGTATGGATATGTGTATCTCATGAAGCACAAATCTGAGGCCTTTGAGAAATTTAAGGAGTTTAAGTTAGAAGTCGAGAAACAACTTGGGAAAAGTATAAAGGCTCTTCGATCAGATCGAGGAGGAGAATACTTAAGCCATGAGTTTCTTGATTACTTAAAATCACATGGAATTCGGTCAGACTGGACTCCTTCGGGGACACCTCAAATGAACGGGGTATCCGAAAGGAGGAATCGAACTTTATTAGATATGGTTCGATCCATGATGAGTTTTGCAAGTCTCCCTTTATTCCTTTGGGGTCATGCCTTACAGACCGCTGTTTATATTCTGAATAGAGTTCCTTCTAAATCAGTTGAGAAAACACCATATGAGTTATGGTGTGGCAAAAAGGCAAGTCTTAACCATATGCGGACCTGGGGATGTCCTGCTTTTGTTAAGAAAATGATGACTGATAAGTTGGAATATAAAAGTGAGAAATGTTATTTTGTGGGATATCCTAAGGAAACAATTGGATATTATTTCTACGTTCCCGGTGATCACAAGGTGATTGTTTCCCGGAATGTGACGTTTCTTGAAGACACCTTTGTCTCTAAGGAACAAGGTCACAATACGATAGAACTTGAAGAAATTCAAGAATCGCAAAATAACATAGAGGATGAAAACTTGTCTAATGGTGTGGACAAGAATTCAGTGGGAGTATTTGATGATCTATTGGGAAGGGGAATATCTCTTAGAGAGACGCCTCAAGACAATGAGATGCATCAAAGACACGATGATACAATAGTTGTGTCACCACCACCTCAAGAAAATCTTGAGGATGTCCCTGAAAATTCCGAAACTGTTGAAACGTTCAACACAGAGGAACCTGCTCGCATTCAGAATATACAACCCGAACAAACGCAAGAACAACTCCATAGGCCTCGTAGGAATCGTCGAGCACCTGAAAGACTTAATCTATTGGTTGAGAACCAAGATGATGGAGTTGATCCAGATGATGATGAACCTAAGACCTATACCGAAGCGGTGTCGGGCACCGACTCGGAGAAGTGGCTTGAAGCCTTAATTTCCGAAATGGACTCGATGTACTTCAATCTAGTCTGGGAACTAGTTGATTTGCCAGATGGGAAATATCCCATAGGCTGCAAATGGATCTTCAAAAAGAAGAGAGATGCAGATGGCATAGTACGAACCTACAAGGCTAGGTTGGTGGCAAAGGGTTATAGTCAACGCGAGGGCATTGATTATGACGAAACCTTTTCACCAGTTGCAAAGATCAAGTCCATTAGGATTTTACTTGCTATAGCTGCATATTATAACTTTGACATTTAGCAAATGGATGTCAAAACTGCGTTTCTCAATGGAGAACTTGAAGAGGAAGTCTATATGACTCAACCTGAAGGTTTTGTATCCAAAGAAAGGCCGAATGCAGTATGTAGGCTAAAGAAGTCCATTTATGGACTTAAGCAAGCTTCTAGGAGTTGGAATATTTGCTTTGACAGAGCTATCAAATCGTTTGATTTTGTCAGAAGCAAAGAGGATCCATGTGTTTATAGTAAACGCAAAGATGGGAACATTGTCTACCTTATCATATATGTTGATGATATTTTGATTATGGGTAGTGATCGTTCCATGATGCAATCCGTGAAAGATTGGTTGGCTAGCTCCTTCATGATGAAGGACCTAGGTGATGCTTCCTATATCCTTGGGATAAAGATCTATCGGGATAGACCTAATAGATTGTTGGGATTATCACAATCCACCTACATAGACAAATTGCTAAAGCGCTTCTCAATGGAAAATTCCAAGAAAGGATTTCTTCCTATGGGACATGGTAGTATCTTGTCTAAGAAGGGTTGCCCTTCTAATGACCAAGAGATTGAATACATGAAAAGGATCCCATATGCTTCTGCTATAGGATCGATAATGTATGCCATGACATCTACTAGGCCAGATGTGGCATATGCGCTTAGCATGACAGGCAGATTTCAGCAAAATCCCGGTGAGGTACATTGGAGAACTGTCAAGACTATTCTAAAGTACCTTAGAAGGACTAAAGAATACTTCTTAGTCTATGGTGGACAGCCAGAGTTATCAGTTACTGGGTATACTGATGCTAGCTTCCAAATAGACCATGATGACTATAAGTCACAGTCTGGCTATGTCTTCATCCTCAATGGTGGAGCAGTTAGTTGGAATAGTTCCAAACAAAGCACTACTGCCGACTCCACCACCGAAGCCGAGTATATTGCTGCATCTGAAGCTGCCAAGGAGGCTGTGGCTCTGTTAGAATTCGTGAAAGAACTGGGTGTCATTCCAAGTACCAATTGTGCAATACCGTTGTATTGTGACAACACTGGTGCAGTTGCGCAAGCAAAGGAACCAAGACCCACGAATAGAAACAAGCACATTCCCCGAAGATATCATCTGAACAGAGAAATAATTGAAAGAGGCGATGTGAAATTAGAAAGAATACCCACTGATGATAACTTAGCCGATCCTTTCACCAAGCCGTTGTGTATAGCAAAACACAACAAACATTTTGAGAGCTTGGGTGTTAGACATGTTGGAAGTTGGCTTTAATTTAGTGGGAGTTTTGGTTTGAATGTCTTAGAAACAATTTGAATTGAGACATCCTTACCTGATCACATTTATATATGTTATTTGATTTCATGGGCTAGTGCATTTATTAGAATATTTGGTTTTATTGTTTGACTTTATTCTTTTATTTGTTCCCTTGAATTATCACTACTATTAATGATGTGAGACATTAATGGTTTGAGTGTAATTCTAAAGATGCCCTAACCAATGGTCATCAAGAATGGGATATTGATGACATGCGATAGGTTAGCATGTGGTCTGCATCATATTCTTAGAGAATGTAGTTGATCTCACAACTACGAGTAATTTGATTCCCGTGATGGACACATGGATATTTTGGAGAATATTGGTATACCCTGCTATTAAATCATTTGTTCTAGTGTCTATGATTTAATAGTGTATGGAGTATGTAATAGTCCTTTGACTTGAGGTCAATACTCATTTTGTTTGTTGAGTGGTGTGCTTTGACCAAGTACAATGCTTGCACTCCATCAAAGGGGTAGATACGGCTTGTGTTGGGTACATCATGAGGCAAATGGAAATGGTAGTTGAGCCAAGAATAGGATTCATTCATCGATTTGAATTTCGAGAGAACACTTCAAATTCTCTATATTATTTGACCGTTAGTCATTGGCCAATGCAAAGATATATTCAATTAGAATAATTGAATATGATCGGAAGGGTCATTTAATAAAGATGAGATAAAATGATTGAGCTATTGGGATAGACACATGGCAGATCCTAGGCTCAATCGAGTGGTTCGTGAATGAAGGGATATTACATAAACTTCATATAAAGGTTTGTTTACAGAATCCACGTAAACGTTCTTCATATATCGAGTTCGCTACACAACGCAGTCTAGGAGTTTTGTGTAGACTTTAATTTGATTATCGTCGATAATGGAGGCCTAAAGGGTCACACTTTATGTGTATTGTTGATTCGCTCAAGAGTGCAAAGTTAGTGCTTGGTGTTTAATCTAATGCTAGTCCAAGTGGGAGATTGAAAGATATTATGGACTAGATTAGGATATATTTGATGTATTCTAATACTAAGGAAGACAAGACAATTTAGAATTGTCTTCTTCACTTATAAATAAGGGGCTTGGCCTTACAAATGACAAGATTACAAAAACATTAGCTTAGAGCTTTTGTTTGGCAAAACACTAAGAGAGCACTATAGTTTCAATCGGAGATTTCCTAGCTGTCGACGATTGAATCGTGCACTTGGAATAGTTCCTGCATTGAATCGACATACACGTGGATACCTTAGTAGTGGATTCACGGCAAGAATCGAGACGCACGTGTACCATACAACGAGTAAGTTATTCTTTTCGTTGTGTGTTTATCTCTACACGTGATGCATTTGTAAATCTAGATCTAATCCTTGAATGTATATTCCGCTGCGTATCATTAGATGATGTCAAGGATAACCAACAGGAGAGGCCGTCGATGGGGGATGTGCTGTGGAATCTTGAGTTCGCGCTGCAGCTGCAGGAGACCTCTGAGGAGTTTCATTTGGATTCGAGTGGGGTGACTCCCAGTGCCGTTCTTTCTCATATTATGAGTTTGGAGGGCCGATGAAATGCACTACTTCATTTTCTCTCTTGCATTTCTACATACATGTACTGTCGATTACCGATTACTTCTGTTTTTGTGTTGAAAAAGAATAATAAATTATTCATTTGAAATTGGGGTGAAAACGAATCAAATAAGTTTTGTTCAATTCAGTATTCGAATCGAATTTTTGATAATTGAATATGAAATTTTATGATTTGAAAATAAATACAAATAATTCTTTTATTCAATTAATTATTAAATACAATTCGAAAATTACAATATATGATTCGATTTCAATAATATTCAATATATATATATAGGGGGCGCTCCAATGAGACCCCCTAATTTTAGTGAGATCTAGGGCACGATCTGGTGCATTTATTTTATCAATCTTATGGCTGATATTGTATCTGGAGGGTGATTTTTTTTCGCAGGGTTCGAATCCTGGAGGGAGCAGAATATTTTAAATTTTGGTATTCATCAGTATATACTGCATTGTTCATCAGTATATACGGCCCTGTTCATCAGTATATATGTCTTATTCATTACAAATTTTTTAACTTTTATTTTTCATCAATATATACATCTTGTTCATTAGATATACGTTTTGTTCATTAGTATTATATGTCTTATTCATTGTACTCATGTTACACGAAAAATAGGGGGTCTCACTGGAGCGCGCCCCTATATATATATATATGTATAAATGTTATGCTACATACCTTATGTGAGCACCGCTCACGTTCAATCCTCGTTAGCGTATTCTTTTTTGATTTAGGTGTTTATTTTTATTCTAATACTTCATTAATTAGTATTGAGATCGTTAATTTTATAAATTACATAAAAATCAAAGTCTAGCTAATTTGTTCATATTCCCTTTAACTTCAAATAATTAATAAAAATAACAAATTGGACTATGATTTTTATATAATTTATAAAATTTACGATCCGAATATCAATTTATGAAGTATTAGAATAAAAATAAACGCCTAAATAAAAAAAAAAGAGTACGCTAACGAGGGTTAAACGTGAGCGGTGCTCACATAAGGTATGTAGCATAACATTTCTCTCTCTCTCTCTCTCTCTCTATATATATATATATATATATATTATTCATATTAATACAACAACAATAAAAAAAATACGACAACAACAATAATAATAATAATCATCAAAGTTTTAAAAAGACTTTGATTTTAATTATATTTCAAACGAAAGTGTTTTGTTTGAAATATTATTTTAGAATTTTTCTTTATCAAAATTGAATTGAATCAAATCAAATAGTAGAAATTTTCGATAATATTCGATTTATATTGTTTAAAATACACTTGTAAAACAATTAAACGAATATTCGATTCGATTTGAGTATTCGCGAGTCAATATACTAGAGATTATATAAGTTATTCATCCACTTAAGCAAATTTGAGATTTAGAGTATTTTAAAAATATAAAATAAAAGATAAATATGACTAAATATTTTTATCCACACATAAATAAATTTCACCAATTCTTTAAAAATGTTTAATTACCTACACATATTTAGTTATGTGTGGGTAAACTGTCACACATTATTATATGTCACAAATTATGTGTGGCTAAAACTTCAATTTTTTGTAGTGAATGAGTAAGGAGGCCACAGTGGGATGACTTGATGGCTTACTTGATTTTTTTAGTTTTGATTTTTTTATTTCTTATTTAAATTTAATTGCACAAATTTAAATAACACAATTTACTTTAAATTTAAATTGCATTAATTTCAAAATCCTAAAAATTACATAAAAAAATTGCATAAATCTTAAAAAATTTAAAACATATCCTAAAATAACTATTTTGGCCCTAGAGGTCCGAAACGTGCCCAAACATGATCAATCAAATCATTTTAGAGCTGAGCATGTATCTGCCTATCTTAGAGAAGTGCATCTCTTCGCACATATTTCTCGAAACAAATCGGGGTTGCTCAAGCACTCTCCGTCTAGTCACTGCTAGACGCCCCGTGTTCTGCGTCGTCATCTCTCCAATTGGTAGCTCTTTCACCTTCGTTCTCCACAATCATATTGTGGAGAATAATGCAATACATCATGATGTTCTTGAGATGCTAGACGTACCAACTCCGCGCCGGACTTCGAATGATTCTCCATCAAGCTTGAAGCAATTCAAAGGCACGTTCGAAGTAGTGTTGCATAAGACGTAAATGGGCAGCCTCACGATCACGGTAGACGTAAGACCGGTGATGAACAACACGTTCCGGCTTCGATTGGAAGTACCTTTGAGCAATCAATTGTTTCTGCAACTTGATCTCATCAATGATCTCTTGCGCTACCCCGTCGGACGAAGACGACGAAGTATCATCGAACCATTCGACCATTTTTTGAAAGAGAATATGAAAATGTAGTAGAGAAAGAAAGATGGATTGAAGGAGAAATTTTTTTGTATGTGTGAATGAAGAAATGGGGGTATTTATAGAAAGGAAATTAAATAAATAAATAAATAAATAAGGTGAAGAAAACGGTCTCATAGTCGTTGGAAAAAAAATCGAAATTGGCTACATAGCCGTTTAGTTCAAAATTTAAAAATTATTTTTTTTAACTGGCGCATGTGGACACGCGCTGCACTTTTCAGCCATCGTGCCTTACCCGAAAAATCGGATCTCCCTCGAGTCCCCTTCAACTGTAGTGGGGGACTCAATCCCCACCTTACTCGAGTAGGTGCGATCGATTATTCCACTGTGAGTGCTCTAAGATTCAAAATATATTCGAATACTAATCCAAATATGTAATTATTTTTATGAATATAAGTCGAATCCAATAATATTCAATTCAATTCGATTAGTTCACGTTCCAATTTACAACTTTAGATCACTTCAAACAAGTCATGCTTATTTTCAAAACAAAAAAAGAAAAAAAAAGTCATGCTTTTGATCATTATATATATATATATATAGGGAAGGGCTACCGTGAGAACACATCTTAAAATAAAAAATAAGAACAATTTTGAATATATGAATTTTATGTAGAACACGTATGAATTTGATGTATAAAGGTATGAATTGCGAAAAATAAATTTTTGCTGCATTTGGGGTTCGAACTCAGGACCATGAATTCATCCAACAGGATGATGAATCAACCGTAGATCTTAATGATCTAAAGGATAAAAATGATTCTTATTTTACATCTTAAGAAATATACTTATTTTAGCCATCTCCTATATATATACTCCCTCCGTCCATGAAAAAACTTTCTAGGAGGGAGTGACACGGATTTTAAGAAAAAATATTGTCGAGTGTATTGAGAGTGGATAAAAGGTAGTTGAGTGTATTGGGAGTGGTGAAAAAATGTTATAATTAATATTGAGAATTGTGAAAAGTGAAAAGTAAGAGGATTATAAGTGGTGGGGTATAGCCCAAAAATAGGTAGGAAGTTCTTTTGTGTACGTCCCAAAAAAAAAGATAGGAAGTTCTTTCGTAGACGGAGGGAGTATATAGAAAGATAAAATCAGCATTCATAAATATTAAAATAATCCGAAATTTGTGAAACCGTGTATGCGTAATAGAAGATCCAATTCGCGGATATGGGATTTGGTTTGGGCTCATTTACTAAGTTTAGTGAGTTGGACTGGCGATGGTAGGCCCATTTTGTGTTATGGCACTAAATTCAAATAGTGGAGTAATTCATAATTTGAGTTTTGATATATCCGTACTGGTGGTTACTGGTACTTCAAATTAGCTGATCTTAGTTAGTTGAAATGCAATACATTCATTATTTTTGTTTCTAAATTTTGAAGAAAATTCGAGCTATATAATGTTAGGGGGTGGGACTTGGGAGATATAACGGACAAAATTGTAAATTCAAATGATACTTTTTTATATTAAAATGGACGACTAGCTATGCTAAGTATATATAATATATAATTTCATTTGATTATGAGACTTGGATGATTGTTAATTATATATATAATATATAATTTGTTGATTATGTCGACATATTAGTAATATTTTAGTATGTCCATAACTTGTCCGAATTTAGAGCCCTGTAAAGTCTCATCACGTTGTTCGCGGCCTTGTGTTCTCTCTCTATCTCTTATTATAATTCTTGATTGTGTTGTAGATTGAATGATTAAAAGAATTGAAAAAGAAGAAAGACAGGAAATATGAATGACGCAGATGTATCGAAGCAGATACAGCAGATGGTGCGGTTCATCCGCCAGGAAGCCCAAGAGAAAGCCAACGAGATTACCCTTTCTGCCGAAGAGGTTCTTTTTCTTCTCAATTAATTTCTTACGATACATATTTACTTACTTTTTTTCTAATAGAATGTGTGTACGTATATAGGAATGCAATATTGAGAAATTGCAAATAGTTGAGGCTGAGAAGAAGAAAATCAGACAAGAATACGAGCGCAAGAGCAAGCAGGTGGAAGTTCGCAAGAAGATGTATGTATTATCAAGATTATGTATGTAGTCTTAATTACTTACGTAATTAATGGTGCCTGCATGCATGCAGTGAGTACTCAATGCAGTTGAACGCATCGCGCATCAAGGTGCTTCAGGCCCAAGACGACGTCGTCAACAATATGAAAGATGCTACGAGGAAAGAGCTCCAACAAGTTGCCACTAAAAAAGGTCCATATAAAGGCCTTCTCAAAGCCTTGATTATTCAGGTCAGCCGCATAGCATGCCAAAATATAAATGAATTCGAATGAAAATTTGATATAATAAAGAAGTTAGTTGCATGCAGAGTTTAATGCGGCTGAAGGAGGCGTCAGTGTTGTTGAGATGTCGAGAGATGGATGCAAATGTAGTGAGTTCAGTATTAGAAGAAGCAAAGCGTGAATATGCGAAAAAAGCAGGAGTGCCAGTCCCAAGCGTTGTCGTTGACAAAGTGTATTTGCCACCTCCTCCTACCGACGACATACACTCCATTGCTCCTTCTTGGTTAGTTACATTAAATTATAAGTTATTGTACTGTCATAATGTTTATGTTAATATGCGTATTGAATTTCTGTAAATATCGACAATTCATGATATACAACACGCCAAGTCAATCTATTTGTGCAACAATATGAGTATTATTTATTGCACATAATGTATAAAGAAGGATTACCATTTGAACTCTATGTGTGTGTCTGTGTGTATGTTTCTTATTTATGATATTTTGATGTTTTTTTTTATACACTGATATTTTGTTGATGAAATGAATTAAAGTTCCGGAGGGGTCGTTTTGGCTTCTCGAGATGGGAAAATTGTATGTGAGAATACCTTGGATGCTCGATTAGACCTTGTCTTCCGCCAGAAACTTCCTGAGGTATGTACATATATATATATATATATATATATATATATATATATATATATTACAAATTAATTTTGTTCATCCATCAAACTAAAATTGTTGTTATGTCGTTTTCCAACTCTTCACTGCAGATACGCAAGCACCTCTGTGGATAGATAAAGCGCTACCAAATTCAAGATTAATACTCAGATGTGGATTTTGAATCAAATGATGAAATGTTAATGATCATATGTGCTAAATTTCTGGATTCCAAAAATAATGGAGTGACACTCTCTTTAACGATTGAATTTGCTAGGTACTACGCCTACGATGTACGTGTTTATTCTTTAATTTCATCACTAGAGCTGTCTCTCAAATTATATTGACAATGGGAGATCATGGAGTTTCTTCAAAATATTAGTTATAATACAAAGTTGTTTATTTTAATTTGAGGATTAAACTTTGTGCTTTGATAGAGTAAGACTAATTAATTATTTGTTTATTATAATATATGATAAGAAGTTTGGGATATTCCAAATCCCTCGAATATTCCTATCATTTGAACTACTTTCTTGATTCATGTCTATATAATATATAAAAAAATGGAGTTTTCTTGTATCCATTTCTTCCCTCTCCTTTTTTTTCTCTCTTCTTTCACTAATTTTCTCTATTTTCTTCTTCTTTTTTATTTTAATTCACATTGTCAAATTTAATTCCCGACAGATCTTTAATATGATATAAAAATTATCAAAAATGAATTTAAAACGAATAAGTCATGAAAATTTTAAAGTTTAAAATATTTTATTTTATCTCCCTTCATTAAAAGCTAAAACTAGTACGCCCTCACGTGCGATGCACGAGCAACGATATATTTATTTATTTTTAAAATTTTAATTTATACTACCTCCGTCCTCGATAAGTGTGGTGTGAATGGGATGGCACATGTTTTAAGAAAATATTGGAAGATGTGTATAAGGCGGAGAAAGTCTCCCACCAAAGTTGAATGTTAGGTAATTAATAAATAGTTGTGGAATGGATTTTTTGTAAGTATTCTGTGTGAATGTGAGGGATCGATAATATAAAGGTGTATTTCCTAAAATAGAAAGACCACACTTATTATGGACATACGAAAATAACAAAAAGACTACACTTATCGTAGACGGAGGGAGTGTAAAATATCATTATTTATGAGTTAGACTAAATTGGTAACAAAAAAAAAATTGTGTTAATTTAAATAGTAGTAGTTAATGTAAATTAAATAGTGTATAATAATAATATTATCAACTTAATGAGTATAATATTAAATTTAATGAGTAGTGTATAATAATAATAGATATGTATAACAAAAATTAAATCTATAAACGGTAAAGAAAATAATTAGAGTCAATTTCATTTTGAGCAAATAACACCAAACCATCAATATAATAAAATTACTAGACGTCAATATAATAAAATTAATAAAATCTTGTCTAGAAAAACCAATATGATAAAATGAATAGTCGCCATTTAATATAACAATTTTGGGCTCTTAAAAATTCAAAATGTATTACTATTAAAATTTTACATTTTAACAGCCCAAAAATAATTAAAAAATTTAGAAAAATATGAATAATTTAAAAAGAAAAATATAACACCAAATATGTTTATATAAATAAATAATTCATCTATACTATTAACAAAGCTAAAATTTCAATTTGAAATCAATTTCAAATTGATTTCAAAATTGAACGACAATTTTGTAGTTATAATAAAATTGAAGATTTATTTATTTGCAGACTATACTTTTTCCTTTTATTTTCTCTTTTTATCTTCTTTTTTTTCCTTTTAAATTTATGAAATTCAATTAATTATAAAATATTTAATATGCATATCAAATTAAAGATCACAATAAGAGCATTAATTTGATATATTTTTTTGTAAATATTTGATTTAAAATGTAAAGGTTATATTTATTTAAAGATTAAAATTTTAATAAAATCTCTCTCATCTCTCATTTTTTTTAAATAAATATATTTTCAATTCTTTTTTATTTTTACTTTCATTTTTAACTTTTCTTTTGCCTTTTCATAATATCAATTTTTATTATGAGAATATGCACTCATATAACCATATTCGGGATTGTAACTCAATATTTGGTCCTTCTATCTTAAAAATACAAATTTTGGCCATTTTTACAATTTCGGATTGTATTGCCCTTAACTTGGACGGACCGGATCGGGTTGGGCGCGCGGATTCGGGTGGTACTTTTGGCACTAATGTTATAATTTATGCCAAAAGTACCAACATAAAGCAAACAAAAAAATACCAAGTAATTTTGTACTTCTGGCACTAATATTGTCATTTGTGTCAAAAGTACCAAATTACTTGGTTTTTTTTTATTTTATTTGTGTTGGTACTTTTGGCATTAATATTATCATTTGTTCCGGTGCCAAAAGTATCACCCGAACCTGCGCACCTAACCCGATCCGGTCCACCCAAATTAAGGGCAATACAGTCTAAAATTGTAAAAAAAATGACCGAAATTTGTGTTTTTAAGATGGGAGGGCTAAATATTGAGTTCCATTGCTCAATATGGCTATCTCAAAAGTTGGCTATTTTATTATTGCGAATTCTTTTTTTTTTTAATATTAAGCTCAAATATATTTAGTTAAAATTAATTTTTCATTATATTTATAAATATGATAACGGAGTTGGTATCAATTTTATATAAGTAGTATAGAAATATAAAAACTTTTCCCTCGCATAGCACGAGGGTAGAGAAACACTAATTGTAAAAGATTAATATGTAGGTACTCGTAAAGATATTCACACACACACCCTCTACAAACAAAACAAATATAATAGACAATCAATGCACAAGAATAGTTATAAAAAAATTCGGTATAAACACACCTAGGTCTGGAGGGCTCGCATTCAACTACTGAAGTTAAGTTATAAAGGACTTATAATAAACTCTGAGTCAAAATCCTAAGTAATTAACTCCCACAACTTCACCCATATGGTAAAAGCTTGTATGTATGCACCACACGCTACTTGGATGTGAGTACCAACACTCACCAGGCAATCCCAACAACATAACAAACAAAACTTTAAAGATTCAAACAATAAAAGATTACAACTCGATTATTGAACAACAAAAGACATAACCTATCTTTCACAAACACAGAATGGTTATGAGAACATTAAGTAAATAAGACTTAGAAAAACGACTGCTTCAACTTGAATCTTCAAGACGTATATATAGGGTGTACCGAAGAAATCCTAAATATGCTAGTATGTAGCCAAGTGAATATTTTGGAAAATATTTCATTCGAACATGTACTTAAGAAAGGTAAGAAGATCTGGCTAAACAACTCCACACGCTAGAGATCTTACAAGGATGTTTGCAAATAATACTTACCAACAACATCTACTTGGCAAGAGGAAAGTTTTCAAAATACTGCAAAATAAATTACGAAGCACTCGCACTGTCACTCAGGATAAAAAGAGAGCTTATTGAATAAATCTACATAGTGACAAACTAAGTGTGTCAAAACACACTAGCAATCTCCCATTTTTTCATTTATGTAGATTCATCAATAACCAAGGCATGTGAGAAGAATATGAAAAAGCATAAAAAAGTAAGACAATGATCCCTTTTAAATAGAAGCCAACTTCATCAAAACTCCCCATTAAGCTAAAAGGCGGGAGTACCAACACACTGAAGTACAGAGGCGATTAGCTCAATAGTCATATACATGGCAACACCAAAAAAAAAAAAGCTAAGAAAATGACACACGAAACAGAGAAATAAACGTCTATGACCACCAAGCTCTAAACAGATAAAGAAAAAACATAAACCATCCACACACAGGCATACTCCCTCTATAACAAAGCTTACTCTAGGGGAAAGAGATTCATCGAGATATTCCTTTTCAACAACGACATCACGACAAGATAAGGTATCACTATTACCAGCAGAAAGATCAATATTAACAAGACTAGTAATAATTTTGTTGACAGGGGAATGCTCTTGCTCAAGCTCCGCAAAAGTACGATTGGCGAACACCTTCTGCTGAAATGAAAATTTTATTGAGAAGAAAGAAAGAAAAGTTGTTACAAAAACGGTGTAACGAAAAGAAAAAAACAACAAGGGACCAACGTAAAGGCGCAAAACGACCTAACAAACAACCAAAAAAAACAGAACCACAGTTCAAGGGGACGGGAAAGCCGCCGCCACAGGTTCCGGCCTAACCATTACCCTTCGGCGACTCGACCCCCTAAACTGGAAGAAACACAGCGCCAGCACAAAAGAGCCAACAACTAAACCCGAGAGGGCAGCGCAAGCCAGCCAGAGAGATCTGCACTGGCGGAACCAAGCCGAGCGAGCAGCACAGGATGCCCACCGAACGCATCACTGATCCTCCCTGCTCTGGTCACATGTGCACAAGACAACCGTGGCCACGGGAGACACAACACCAAAGCAAACGAGCCACGCAACCGAAAAAACGCTGATCCTCTCCAGCTTTGCAACCGCACAAGACATCCGGAACCACTAGAGACGCCGCACCAGCGCAAACGGGAAACAGCGCAGACCTGCAAAAAACCCACAACCGACGGGAGAGGAAACCGAAACAGCAAAAAAGAGCCAAAAAAAACGTAGAGAGGGAGAAAATGAGGGGACACCACCACAAAACGAGCCCCTGCCCACCGAGGGAAGACCCGATTGGCGAACACCTTCAACATGCCCTTATTGGGAAGGGCTCCATTTGTCACTTTGACATTCATGTATCCCTTCTAGACACTCTTTGAAGCTTCTTCAGTATATTTGATACAGAGAGATTTGTTGAACAACTTCTAACTATACAGGCTTGTCTGGGTGCGGATCATAACAATTATCGGACTCTAGCACATCTCTTTGTTGCATAATCACTCAAAAAATAGTTTTCGAAAATCATAAGGGACTACTACGACGCGAGGATTCAACATGAGATGCAACATGGTTAAAGACCCTAATCCCAAAGTTGATCGACTGACTAAGACCAATGCGATGTTAAAGTGTTCCTAAAGCTTTTCCCACGTCAAAGCCGTTCTTGGTGGGAAACCAATTTTGGATGTAAATCTTGTGTAAGATAGAGTACTTGATGGAAAAATAGAATCCATAGATTTCATAGAGCTAATAAGTTTGAACTCCACTAGTGAGTTCAGTCGTTACAATAGAAACATGAACATCTTCCTCATAATAAACTGTGTGATCAAAACCAGCAAACTCACCAACTAACTGTAGGGAGAAATTGATATACCTTCTATGAATAAAGGTAAGAAAGCGATCTGCAAAACCCAGCTTAGCTATACTTTGGACAAATTGTAATGAAACTCCAAGACAACACTACGTACGAAATTAAGGTATGTGTGTTCAGCATAGTATTAACTAAAATTTTATCCATAAACAAACGAAAAAGACCAGTACTGAGAACATCAACAAGATTGAGAGGATGTTCCTCAATAAGATTCTTGCTTACCACGATAAGACAAAACCGTTTGTGGTAGTTTGATTGGAAAATGAGAACAAGACCAGTATTGAGAACATCAACAAACTTTCGGCTAGCAGAAGTTTTGTCCATTCGACTTCTTATTTGAGAGGGAGCAGATGCAACAAGAATAGTAAGGGAAACATCTTTCTTTTTATGTTTAGAATGAGTCTTAAAGGTAAAGGACTTCTTCATTTTCTTGGAGCTTGCGTGATAGAGATCCTAGATGTGGATGTCTGCCTCGACAACATCTTCAGTATTACCATCATCAATGACAATATAAAAAACAGTTACATTGATAATATCTTCATCATGACCATTCGGATCTGCACCAGTATCAGCTTTATCAACAGCTCCGTCAAGAACAAGAAGAGACATTTGCCTCTTAGCAGTGCTCTTCTTAATAAGAGAAGCATATTTGGGAAAATCTATAAGTTCAAGACATATGATATAAGGAGCATCAACTACGAGGGCTGATGAAGAAGGATCATAAGTCATAGTAGCAAAAATGACCTGAATGGTATGAAGAACAACATTTGTGGGAGTAGCAATGGTAGGAGAAAAATCGGTAGGTTTCTTAGCAAGAGAATAGGCCTTTGCCTTTAAAGCATTTGAATATCAGTAATCGTCATATTAACACCCACTGATTCTTCCTTGGAGGACAACAATGAGCTCCTATAATCAGTTGAGTGGACATAGATTGATATTTCCGAAGCAGTCTCAAAGGAGGAAGGCGACTCAATTTTAAGGCTTTGCTTAGTAGGCCAACAAGATGTGGCTCTAGTATCAGGATTTTCTATATAGGAAGAATGATCGCTTGAAGAGAGAGTGTCGTTAGATCGACTGAGGTAGGAATTCTATTTAGATACCATATTTGAGAAAGTAGTGTCGTGATGGCTAGCCAAAAATTGAATGAGGTTGTACCTTAAATAGCGCTATTTGAATAATTAGAGTGGAAAAATTGAATGGGGTTGTGCCTTATATAGCCAGAAACATAAGGTGTGGGGAAGGAAAATATTAGATGCAATCTTTTTCAATATTAAATTTCAAAAATAGAAAATCATATAATCAGTATGAGACACAATGCGAAATTGCAGAGTCGTGATGATGACATTTCACAGTCCCATTAGAAGTTCCAATGCCAAACATTGCAAAAAGTATTGTTGTATGAATTCTTGAAATACAGAAAGCACTCATATTGAGACTGTACCGAGATAGGCGTGCCAACTGTCATAAGGCCGTAAAAATATGAACCCTTAAACTCAAATAACTAAAAATCCAATAAAAAACAACAAGGGTTTGGACTACACCAAGAAGCCACTTAGATGAAGTGAACCAAGTCATTACTTGCATTGACCAATCATAGCACAATTAGTCATAAGATACAAAGGTCAAGTTCACCTTTTAATTTTATAAACCTAGCAACATCAAGAGCTTTAGTAAAAATATTGGCAAATTGTCATTCAGTGGGCATGAACTCTAATTTAAGATCCTTCTTCACCATCATGTCTCCGATAAAATGATGCAAAATGAGATATACTTAGTCCGATAGTATAAGACATGATTCTTTGTAATATCAATGACACTCTTGTTGTCATAATAGAAGGTGAGAGGCCTTATATTTGATAAATGTTGTAGTCTTCAAACATTTGCCTCATCAACAAAAGTTAAATGCAAGCACTTCCGACGACTCCATTGATAATAATTAAATATATATTTTAAATATTATAAATAAAAAAAGTAACTGTTACAAGTTTCAAAAAAATGAGTATGGAGAAATTCTAGAGTGCCCTATAAAAAAGAAACTATTTCTTATTATATATAAGAAAATGGTTATTTGCCTTAAAACAAACAACTTTCAGCGAATTCTGGTTTTTCTTATGATTTTTCAATTTTGAAATAAATAGTTTTAGGCATCCATTTTCAGGATCGATTTAGGGGAATTCGAAATCTATGAAAAAAATCAGACAAATTGTGAAAGTATTGTATTTTATTTCAAAATTTAAATATAAAATTCATTGAAAATTGGTTTATTTTACGGCAGTTAAGCCTATAAGAAAATACTCCATCCCTCTCGCAAAATTTGAGTAGTATTTATTTTTGGGTTGTCCTGTGAAGCTCGAACACTTTCCTTATATAACAAAAAAAAATTCTCTTTATTCATCTTTTCACTTTTTCATCAACCACACTTAACACACAAAATACCAACTCCTTAAAACCTGTGCGGAGAAGATATTGCTCAAGTTTAATGGAACAGAGGGAATACCATATTTCAACAAAAAGTGATGTCCTTTTGATAACTAATAAGTTGAATGTTTAATTATAACTTTTATACTGGAAATTATAAAGTATAATTAGAAATATACAGAAAATAATTATTAAAAGTAAAAGTTATGAATTACGATGAAAGTGAGAAGAAGAAAGGTAAATATGTTAGTAGTAGAGTAGTACTATTATTTATTTTGGGTGAGTTGTAGTAGAGTTAATAAAGAGGAAAAGTCGTCCAGGTTGGAGCACAAGAGACGAGTGAATAGAGTTGAGTTGTGAAAGGGAGAAGAAAGTGAAGGCTGGCAGGCGGCGAAGAATGAGACGGCGACATCGCGGTGGCAGACAAGATGGGAAATTGCGGCACTAGGGAGGAGTCCGCCGTCGTATCCACCGCGCATCAACACCATCAAGGTCCGCCCGCTTATGCTTAATTTACCCACATTTCCCTTTCTCTCTCCCTCTCCCTCTCCCTCTTCCTCTTCCTTCCCTCCACAATCAGATCTAGGTTTCACTGCTCAATTCATGCTCAACTACTCCTCATTTTCTTAATTCTTCTACTACACTGATTTACTTGCTTGGAAGGAATTTTGCGCGTAAACTTGTCTGGAGATCGTTACTCGCATTTAGGGTTTCTTAACAATTATCCACCAATTAGCTATGGTCTTTATTATGATGTAAATTTCTACTATTTCATTCATGAAAAAAAGGTGTTAATTTAGAGCGCAATGTGCAGTGCACCAGCAGCTACAAGTGCTGTCATTGCCCACTAGGAACCCTTCCACAGATAAGAAGCACAGCCGCTCCACTTCAGATCTGAGTGATCCTTCAACGCCCCGCAACTTTGAGGACTTCCGTAAAAACGCCCTGCTCTACACCCACGTCATTGCTTTCACTCTTTTTGAGCTTGAGACCATCACAAAGAGCTTCCGTTCAGACTACATTCTTGGAGAAGGTGGTTTTGGGACTGTATACAAAGGCTACATTGATGAGAATGTTAGGGTTGGTCTCAAATCCCTTCCTGTTGCCGTCAAAGTGCTTAATAAGGAAGGTCTTCAGGGCCACCGCGAATGGCTAGTGAGTTTCGTGTCTTTTCTTGGACCTGATATTAACTTCTGTCCGCGGTTTTATTTTCCTTGTCCCATGAACACGATAATGGTTATATGCTAATTTTGAGTTCATTGATGCAGACTGAAGTCAACTTCCTTGGGCAGCTCAGGCATCC
The DNA here is from genome assembly GCF_028751815.1 of Salvia miltiorrhiza. NCBI lineage: Eukaryota > Viridiplantae > Streptophyta > Magnoliopsida > Lamiales > Lamiaceae > Salvia > Salvia miltiorrhiza. The sequence goes on along the minus strand of NC_080389.1, from coordinate 33,818,193 downwards.
TAATTTAGTGAAGTTGATTGGATATTGCTGTGAGGATGACCACAGGTTACTTGTTTATGAATTCATGTTTAGAGGAAGTCTTGAGAATCATCTGTTTCGAAGTATGTCCCGTTTTCGATTCCTTTCCAAGTAATGCTTTAGAGTTGTTTTTTATGCTTCTACGTTCAAATTGTCTCTGTATATGACTGACTTTTCATGATATCTTGCCTATAGTGGGGTCACACAATATTTGTTTAGAAGTGGATTTAAAGAAAGATTCTTCTTGCAAATTGTTGTCCTGGTGAAAAAATTGTGTTGTTATCTGATACGAATATTACATGCTTGTGAAGTCCAGACTTCCTGGATCTGAGAATGTACTGTCTTTGAACTAAATTGTTACTCAACAAAGATGCTCTTGTGTCACTGTTTCATTGCATTAAGCTCTCATTGTATTTTCCATTTAAATAATGCATGCTATGTTTTCTACTTAATGAATCTTTTCTATTATATGTTCCTTAGCTCTATTTTTTCTTCACTATTCTTCTAAGCATGAACATTCAATTCTGCTATGTGCCGATTAGCATAAAGTTTGTATAATTAATCATCTGCTGAACACAATTAACCTGAAATTTTGCTGAGGCATCTAGAAGCAACTGTTCCACTATCTTGGTCAACAAGAATGATGATTGCTCTTGGGGCAGCTAAGGGCCTTGCTTTCCTTCATAATGCTGAAAGGCCAGTTATTTATCGGGATTTCAAGACTTCCAACATTCTGCTAGATTCAGTAAGTGATGTGGTTGAAATTCTCTGGGGAATTTGTTTGAAAGATTATAATTATGTGCTCACTTGATTTTATCAATGACATAGTTTTATTTGTCATCACTTTCTTTCTATATCTGAATTCTTTTTTCCAATAGAGGAGCTCTCATCTGATACTTTATGCAAATTCTCTTTGTTGCAGGATTATATGGCCAAGCTTTCTGATTTTGGTCTTGCAAAAGCAGGGCCGCAAGGTGATGAGACCCATGTATCTACTCGAGTAATGGGAACCTATGGCTATGCTGCGCCTGAATATGTTATGACTGGTAATAGAAATATATTTTGTTTCCATGCACTATGTTATCATTTATATATATATCAGCTGTTGAAATTGATCATTAGCTATTGGATATTAATGGCTCAGGGATTCTGATTTTTTTTTTGATCAGAAAAAATGAATAAAAAAAAAAAAATTAAGGGCTGAAGCTTGATTCATTTACTGCTGGTATTTGCTGTGGTAACAGAAGCCTTCAGATGGCTGTTTTGTTGGTTTCTTTGTGTCTTGTTCCAAAAACTCCCTTCAAATATAATGTATATAGAGCTAGTATTGCATAAATTTATTGTGCAGATGGAATTTTGGTTTTGTAAATGCTTGGTTTTGGTCTTGATGTGAAAAGCTTCTTCTCTTGTACATTTACAAATTTTCAAATCACTTGTCTATGTAGATTCATCCCTTATGTGTTTTCAGTTCTTCCCGTGCCATGAAGTTAAGTATCTAGAGTTATTGAATGTATACACAGCTCACTTATCTAATTAGACTCTACATGAGATGCACAGGGCACCTTACTGCCAGGAGTGATGTGTACAGCTTTGGGGTAGTTCTTCTGGAGTTATTGACGGGGAGAAAGTCAGTAGACAAGACGAGGCCTAGCAAAGAACAAAGTTTGGTAGATTGGGCGAGGCCAAAGCTAAATGACAAGAGAAAAATGCTGCAAATCATAGACCCTAGATTAGAGAATCAGTATTCAGTAAGGGCAGCCCAGAAAGCTTGCAGTTTGGCATACTATTGTTTGAGCCAAAACCCGAAGGCCAGACCATTAATGAGTGATGTGGTTGAGACTTTGGAACCTTTACAGTCTAATGGTGGTAATGAAGTCTCTTCATCATCGTCTTCAACCCCTACGCTCCTGTGCAGTGGCAGTCCATTTGTGACAGGACGGATCCCAGATTATCGGGTGCATCGCAGGTTTGCTGGGGCAGTCGGAGCTGGTGTTGGTTGTCGGTCTTCCAACCCAAATTGCTCCCCTGGTGGCCCTGCAGCATGCCGGGTTAGGTGAGCCAAGTTGCAGTTGCAGTCGCCTTCAAGATGTATGTATACAGTGTTAATGTGCCTGCTTGGTTATGTATATCATAATGCTGATTGCAGCAGGCTTGTTGATTGTTAATGTAGCTAAGTGCTTTTGTGTTGATGATGCTTGTTACAAATTCAAAATTTGCAATCTGGAGTGAGTCGATTTTACATGTTTGTATGTGTTCCAATACTTTTTTCTTTCGCATTTTCGGAAGCTTTGCTGCTTTTCCACTTTCAATCTTCACTTTCTTACCATTCAACGTATCTATTGTCGGAAACTTTTCAAGATCTAGCTAAATGCAAGGCTTTTTTTTTTATAATGAAAATATTGTATTAAATAAAATAATGCAAAGGGGTTTTAGCAAATAAAATCACGGACTATTTTGAATTTGCAATATTAACGTGACTTTTGAAGTGTGACAAATTAAATCACCACTTTTTCAATTTTTGCAATTTCGTCCCTCCAATTTTTTCAGGTCGTCGGATTGTTGAATTGGAGTTTACGTGGATTAATTCGCCACATAATATTCATGTTACAATGTTTTCTATAAAATTGATGAATATTGAAAATTATGGTGCAAACACATGATACAATCTTTATAATTTGGAGAAAAAAATTAATTGAAATTGGGCAAAACGATGCCATTTAAGCCTCACAAAAATGGCGTCGTCTTTACTAATCCACGTAAGTTCCAATTCAACACCCTGGTGACCGAAAAAAAATTGGGAGGACAGAATTGCAAAATTTGAAAAGGTGGTGATTTAATTCGTCACACTTCAAAAGTTGCGTTAAAATTGCAAACTCAAAATAGTTCGTGATTTTATTTGCCAAAATTCATAATACAAACTAAAGTCTTTGGGCATATCCAAGGAGAGGGGGGGGGGGTAAGGAGGAGGTTTTCTAAAAAACATCGTAAAATAAATAAGGCTAGATAGTACATGTACAAACTCGAATTACTTGAGCATTTTCCCAAGGGGATACAACCACTAAAACACCGTGAAAAAAGGTTTAGGGCAAGGGGGCAGAGGGTTTTCTCAAAAAAACACCCAAAAAGATAAAAATAATAAAAGCAAAGTGTAGTCCTTATTTTTCAATTTGGAGGGTCGGATAAAGTCACATGCTGCATTTGATCTTTAGTTTCTGGTCTTAGGGTTCTTGGTTCTTCAATGAATGCCTTCAAATTTGAACTTGTTAAACACCAAAAACAGGAGGGGAATCAGGTAGTAGCAATTATAAAAATTAATAGAACTTCAATGAATTGGAAAGTATCACCTGATTTCACTTGGTAGTGTTCCATTCTAAGTGGACTCGCACCTACTCCGGTGTAAAAAGTTCATTCAAGCAACGATAGATATCACATTTAATCTCATAGACTATCTTAGCAACTACAAACAGTTCGTCCTAAAAAATTAGCTTATTTCAAGCAAACCAAAGATGGTTTATTGAAATTGCTAAGGCTAAAAATTTAATTTTTGGAATATGGTGGATCTTTTTCTTTGTTGGGATAGGTGTTTGATTGCACTACTAATAGTAGTCATTTTATATGGAATGCGTAGCCAATCTCAAATTGTATCCCAAACTTTTGCGGTTCCTGTGCGTTTGAAGAAAAAATTATCGTGAGTCTCATTATGAGTATAGCAAATCACAGAAAGTTTAGAGACTCCTTCAATTCTATCTGTGGTTTTCAGTCGTCCTTGTAGCGCGAGCCAAAGGGTGATTGAACACCGCGGTGGGATATAGCTTCTCCAAATGGCTCTATGCCTAAACATTTTCTCGCCCTTTACCCCTAAGGAACTCGTATGCTTCAAAAGTCAGATTTGAATTTACCCATACTTCAATTTTTTGTTGAGATTGCATAATATCATTATTATGCTTTATAAGGCAACGCATCTCTAGTTTTGATCAGATTTATGATCAATGGAGAGTCCGAAAGTTGAGCCTTTAGGGTCCAGATGTCTCTTGTTTTAATGAATCCCGAGTGAATCCAGCAAACCCACAATGATTCGGCTTTATTGTGGATATTCCACAAGTTCTTGATTAGTAGCGCTTTATTCCATGTTGTGAGGTTTCTAATTGCTAGGCCTCCCTCTTCCAAGCAACGGGGCTGGTAGTAGAGTCCCATACAAAGTGACTAAACTATTGTATTAATTCTGTCAATGACACCTGTCGGGAGAGGGAAGATCTGTAGCCAGTAGCACTCTATGCCCTGTAGGATTAACCTAACAAGCTCCAAGCGACCTGCCATAGATAAGTTAATGTTATTCCATTTGTGAATAGAATCAGAAATTTTCTTAACAAGGGGCTCATATTTGCTAGCAAGGAGTCTCTTGGATGCAAGTGGGATTCCCATGTATTTAACTGGGAGGTGCCCAACATTAAACCCAAAAAGCTCGATGATTTCAGCTCTGTCCGGTTCAGCCACTCCAGAAGATTTGGGATTTTGCCTTGTTAATTTTCAATCATGATGCGCATGCAAGACTAATTTTAATTTGAAAATATAATTGTTAAAATAGTTTTCTAAACTTCAGTACTACATAGGAAGTTTCTAGAAGATTTTTGTGTTCCAATTTGATTTTTCTCTATATATTCTTATGAAAATTTAGAAAGTTCTTAGTATCTAATTTAACACAAAAATTTAAATAAACAATATATTTTCTTCTTTATTATCTATTGTCGGAAGCTTTGCTGCTTTCCCACTTTCAATCATCACTTCGTTACCATTCAACACCATACAACAGCTAGAAAGAGCCCAGATGGTTCAATATAATAATTAGTTTTGTTAAAACAATTAGAGCATTTTCATTGGGAGGTATTATAAGGGGGCTCTACAAGGTGGTCCCCACTTTAGCACCTCCCATCCACAGTGTAAAGGCTCTATAAAAGGTCCTTGAATCCTCATTTCCATTTAATCTCATTTCTACTCTTCTATTTTATTATTAAATATTTTAATAAAAATAAAATTCAATATTACAATAATTAAAATAAAATATAAGATTTTAAAATTAAAAATATTAAGCAGATTTGCTAATTAAGCAATTAAGATAAACAAAAGTCATTTAAAATATGGACCACTTAATTAACTCATAACAATACATTTCTTAATCTCCGTGCCGAAGAGAATGTGGCCAACTTTAATGGGACGAAGGGAGTAAAAAACTAAAAGAATTAAAAAAAATAGAATTTAAAAATTAAAAAAAATCAAAATATAAAAATAAAAACCCTACCCAAACCCCTATCCCAAACACCCTCTCTTATTTTTCTCTTCTTTTCTCCCCCCACACGCCTCACCCATTTCTTTTTCTCTTCTTCTTCCCCCATTTCTGCAACTTTCAATTTTTTTTAATTAACGCGTGATATTAACGCGTTTCTTTCTCTCCTCCCCGAGCCGCGATTCTCCACAGAAAAACTGGGGTCGTGCCGCCGTAGCTCTCCAGCGAGCGCGGCACGCCCATTTTCTGGTCCGATGCAGCTCTCCAGCATAGCGCTGGAGATGCTCTTAGGGTAAACATCAATTTTTGGCCCATCGTTTGGACGTTTTCTAAAAAAATATCCTAGAGTACTGATAATCATAAAATATTACATCTGTCACCGTGCAGCTATGCCTGGGATTTTGCCGATGCGTCAATGCATATCCAAAGGCTGGAGATGATCGGGAAGAGGTCTCTAGGTGAGTTTCACCAACAACAAAGCTTCCTCCAATAGTAGCAGCACAAACTTTACATGTCACAGCCCGATATAGCCAGTGATAGTGTATACCAAGTATCGTACGACTAATAAAAGAAATGGTTAAAGAAATAGAAATACATCTTGTTTTAGTAGAAGCATTTGCAAACTTTACTCGTTTTAAAGAAAGATTTTAAGACCAAAACATTTCCATACTTGGGTAAAACATAAATAAGCAATTGAAGACCTTAGCAAAGGTTTGAAAAGTATTATCCCTTATGGAATATTACAAACATAAGCAAATTGAATAAAAGAGTTTCATCACAGTTATGCAGCGAGATACGTTATTATATGTGTGAAGACATATAGTAGGGAGTTCACTTACTTATAGAGTCAAAGCGTATAAAGATAAATATGAGACATAGGAAAGACACGGCCAACTGACAGTTCCAACAGCCTTCACCCATCCTCATGCCAAACAAATCTGCACATTTAGAAATATATGCAGGACTGAGTACCAAAACGCACTCAGTGAACTCATGCCGGAAATAATTAAAATGTTGCTCTTAGAGCTATATGTCAACCTTGCCTTTTTCAAAGCATCAACAGGATTAAGTGAGATTAAAAATACATGTTCATATTTTTCTGTCATAAACTTATTTGCATCATCATAATAATATCATTAGGCCCAGTTTGATTGGCTGTTTAAAGGCATATTAGCATATGTATATGGCAATACACGGGTGTTTGAAATCCTTTGAACATATTCCCGATGGCCCGATAAAATTCAATAGCTCGGCCTTTAGTTACTATTCATGTCGGATTACACAACTGGTGCCCCCCCTCCGATACGTTTTCTGGACTTTGAGATTGAAACCCTTCTCCCAAAATTGCCCTTGATTTTTGCATCCAAAATTCGTCAAACCCAAATTTTGACCCCCAAATTTTCGAAGCTCTCATTTCCGCTGACCCTCGGTTATAACCTAACGAAGAACACTCTCCTGCGCATAATCGAATTTTCTCCCCCAGATTTTCGAAGCTCTCATTTCCGGTAACCCTCGGCTAACCTAACGAAGAACACTTTCCTGCGCAGAAGTATTTTGATTTGGTAATTGGAATGTATTTTGAATTCATTTGCATACGTTAAATGCAATGTTGTTTTAAAACATGAAATAAATAGTTCAATAAAACATAAATGTAAAAACAAAGTGCCAAGTGTAATGTTATTCCAAAACATGAAATAAATAGTTCAACAAAATATAAATATATAAAATTCAAGACGATAGACCAGGGATCAGAGACCTAATCATCATCATGATGAGTAGGGGATGGAGGTAGCTGACTCGTCTGCCTCATATACTGCTCCATCATAGCCATCCGCTCTAGGAATTTCGCTCGTTCTGCAGCCCTGTCCTCTTCCACCTTCTGCAGCCGCTCCTCCAGCGTAGAGATCTGTGTCTCATACAGCTGTTGAGACATCCTAAAAGCACCAATGCTGCGAGTAAACCCCCTACTAACCTAGCTCCGACCGACACTTCCAGTGCCATAGAGCCGTGACCTGTCTGGCTGTACGACCTCAAAGTAGATCTCATCCAGTCGGTCCTCTCGTCCAGTCTCAACAGCAATGCGACGAATCTCCACCTAATTCATATATAACAATGCATAATTTTTAGAAAATAAAAATATTTCACTATGTATTAATATTTGATTAAACTTAAACACATCTATTCTTTCATTCCTCGGTGACAGAAAAGTTCCATCTGAGCGCATGTGGAGGTGGAGGAAATTGCTATAGTTCTGTGCATCCTGGGGGAGATCAGTCTCCAAGCTCTGTTCATGCATGTATATAAGATAAATAAGTTATATTATTTTTATATTATATATATATATATATGTATGTATATATAACTTATGAACTTATTTGATAATTATTAACCAGACTCTGCTGCAGGATACAAGTGGACTGAGACCCTCCCACGTGCCTACTGATCCCCTGTAACATGCTTTTGGATACTGTCGGGCTCCATCCAGTTTCTTCAATTCAGGCCGTCGGCAAAAGATGTTCAATTCTTCTATCGACTTTTCTGTATCTTTTGTCTTCCCCTTCACATTGAGGACAGTGTTGAACACATTATCAAACATATTTTTTTCAATGTGCATAACATCCAGATTATGTCGAATCAAAAGATCCTTCTGATGAGGACTGGAATACTCATTAGCGTTGTGCTTCGTAATCCAAGCTTATTTTACCTTGTTATGATTATTGTTATTATATAAACTAACGAACACAGGTCTAACTGAAGAGACTTGCTAACAAATGAGTACAAAGAGTCAATCAGCCTTGACCCAAGTACAGAGCTGCTCAGCCAGACCAGAGCAGCGCAGACCAAAGCAGCGCGGACCAGAACAGCACAGCATAGCTGCAAAGCCGGAGCGCGGCACCGCGACACGGCACCGCAGCACGGCACCGCAGCACAGCACCGCAGCACGGCACCGCAGCACAGCACCGCAGCACGGCACCGCAGCACGGCACCGCAGCACGGCACCGCAGCACGGCACCGCGGCACGGCACCGCAGCACAGCACCGCAGCACAGGAGCACGGCACCGCAGCACGGGAGCGCAGCACAGCATCGCAGCACAACAGCGTAGAACAGCAGCACAGCCAGAGCGCAGAGCTGGTCTTACTGGAGCCGGAGTTACCCGCTTCACCAACAAAGGACAGCGTAGATGGGTCAAATCAAGATCATTAAAGGGCCTAAATCCAACTATTAGAGTTCATGGGCCTAAGGCCTTTAGGGTTCATTCTCACAACTATAAATAGGAGCTTTAGCATTAGCATGGGGGATCGATTCATTTAAGCAACACACTTGTAACATGTAAACACTCTCAATATAGTGAAACCAACGAAGAACTCCCGTGGATGTAGGTCTTGATGGCCGAACCACGTAAACCCATGTGTCATTTATTGCTTTTTAGTTTCTAGTTTAGGTGTTGGTGGTTGAGTGCTTCACCAACTGGCGCCGTCTGTGGGAAATTGCTAGCTAAGGCGTGAGATTCATGGTTTCCGGTACTGTTCATCGAATTACTGTTCATCGAAAAGGCTACTGTTCATTAAAAAAAAAGATCGCTTGGGTTTGGGTCTTCGGTTTTCGGATTCCGGCGGAGGAGGGGGGAGATCAACTTCTTCACAATTTTTCTGCTTCATTTCTAGGGAATTTCACCCAGCCACCTCTTCCACACCGGCCGCCGGCCGTCCTAGCCTTCCATCTGGCAATGCTCCAAATTTGCACAAAAGCCTGGCCATCGCCATTTCAGAATTTCGGCGTGTATCGCCGGCTGGTTGGGATCTGGCTTCCTGCCGGTCCTTTCCTCGCAGATCCGAATCGGGTACACAATAGCCATCTCTCTCTTTCTCTCAGATCCGAGTCGGACAACACGTATCAGTCCACAATAGCCCCAAATCTCCGGCGAAAATCACTATCCGAAGCCCCTTCTCTCTGGAAGAATTCCTAGAAATCTACTGTAGATCTCGCTCACCCATCATCTTCTTGAAACCCCATGTGAATCGAAAATCACAGCTCCATCTCTGAAATCGCAAATCACAAATCTCAATCGGATCCATTTCGTCCGATGTCGCCAGGAGAACTTCAGGCTGCCGCCGTCATCTCCGAAGTCCGGCCAAGCCGCAGCTGCTGTCTCGGTGCCTTCGAAAGGGCAGAGGCCGAGCCCTAGCTCCATCGGCCCCTTCTCAATCCTTCGCTGCTGATTGTGTTTCTCCGGCGAGCAAATTGCAGCTGTCTAGGTGTACAAGCAACGCCAGTCGCTGGCAAGCACTTCCACAAGAAAAGGGAGACATCTCCAGGACACCCCTAATTGTTTTTACTCATTTCATTAATATTTCTTATGATCTCACCCAGACTTTGAAACTAATCTTGCTACAATTTGGCTTGGATCTGAAGACTGATTTCACTACGTTTTTGCTTTAATTGCATTGAGATTTTGCTATGCTTAGGGACTGATATTATTATAATTTTGCTTGTAATCTCTCTGTGCTTCTCAGAACAACGAAGAAGGGAAGATGAATTCGACGATTTTAGGGAGACATGCTGTCCAGCCGTAGCCACGCGGAGCTCGATCCTGAATTGCGATTTCCAGCGAACCCCAAGTCTGAATTTCTCGACCTCATCCGATCGATGGTGGGGATGGCTGATCGTAACAGCTCTCCGTTCTTTCTTAGCGCAGCCTATATCAGGAAAAAATCGGCATTCCATTACGCCAATATCGGGCAAGGCTCGAAGGTTTAAGGGAATTGGTTATCAAGCAATCGCTGAAGCTCTTGGATTGGCTGTCGTGAAAGCAGTCGTTACCATCTCAGCCATCATTGTAGGAGGATGTCTATAACATTCGCCTACAAATACCAGGGCAGCCGCCCACTTTTCGCCAGCGATCACCACGCCAGTGCAGGAACGGGGTAGTTGGCCCTCTCGGCTCAACTGAACAGGACAAGAACAGTCTTCCTCCCCCAAAAGCTAAGCTTGCTACTTGCCATTGTAAAAAGTGTTTGGTGCTCTATGCTTTGATATGGGATCCTTGATATGATTACCTTGATGTTTGATTTGCTTGATGTGGGTTTCTGCTGTTGCTAGGCTCTGTGAACTCGAGGTTTTATCACTTTCTTTTAACAATTTGAATGGAAAAACTTTTGTTGAAACTAAAGATATAGGAGAAGCTTGAACTCATTTTCTTGTGAACGCGAATATTGATGTGATTGATCGGCCAACATCACTTGAAATAGTCAATGGGGATTCGAATCCCATATTTGAACGTCTCTTTTCTTAATCTAATATTGTGAAAACATAGTCATATAAAGCCCTTGGTGAAGCCCTTGGTGATTTTGCTACGCAGTGACATCATCAATCTTAGACAATATTTGGGGTTGTATTGCTAGTATTGATACTTGTTGTATTTCATGTGATTACTTCTCCTATAATCTCATTTTTGTTCGATTACGTTCTTTATTTTCTCAATATTGCATTGAATTTGGGTGAATTAGCCATACTCCCTCTGCTGCTATATCTCTCTATTTATCTTCAGCGCAGGATCATTTTTCACGAAATTCCTGCAAATGTGTGTCTTTTGCCTGCGCAGGCGAGACCAACTGGAGCTGCGCAGCCCACAGGCCAAGACAGGGGAATCGGGGAATTAACAGGCAGGGTGGTAATCTTCAAAGGCAGCGCAAGGCGGAGTTCTTCGAAGGCAGCGCAGAGCGGAGTTTTTCGAGGGCAGTGCAAGCGATGGTTTCCGAGGGCAGCGCAGGGTGGTAATCTTCAGCTGCGCAGCCCACAGGCCAAGACGGTGGGGGGATCATGGAGTTAACAGGTGCTGAAGAGAGCCATGGCGCTTTAAATGTCCATCATCAGTTGCTGAAAACATCATACCCGACAAAGGGATTCCCGCGCTGGCGGGCAATTATTATTTTCTCACGGCTCCGCCCTGAAGCTTCTCCTGGAGCAGAGCTGATGGTTGCAATTTACATATGAATGTCAAGTTGTGGATGCTACAGTGCTGCCAAGCGAAATATCGTGGATGCTAAAACAGCGAAGACAAGACGGCCCACAAACGATGGACGTTATGACTCAGCCCGGGAAGAAGTTTTTGATCTTCAGCGCTGTATTTTGTTATTATCAACTGCACTGAAATGGATGCTGATGTTGCTTTGGAAAGTGATCAATAATGTCGCGCGAGATCAAGACAATGCTGTTGCACTTCCACTTCCTGATCCGAGGATGCAGATATTCTTCAAGGGAAACTAGAGCCTCGAGAGGGCAGCGCAGGCGGTGGTCTCCAAGAGAAATTGGAGTATCAAGAGGGCAGCGCAGGTTCGAAGAACGCAAGTGGGCACTTCGTCAGTTCGCTACTGCGCTGATGTAGCATCGCACAAGAACATTGGGATGTCTTTTATCCAGTGATCTTATTCATGGTTTATGGTCTAAATGTTGACGTTTATGCATGGTCTGTTGAGATTTCTTTGCTTATGACTTCCTGTGCCTTTGTTTGATTTTTTGCAAGGGCATGTTAATACCACCATATCGAGTACAACCTGATTGCTTAAGGGAACTATCAACTGGAAACGCCAACCGGTCATCCAAGTCGTCGATGATTTGCTCAATGTCCATCAAGTTCGTGGTTAGGGGTTCACAACTGCGCTAATTCACAGCTCGGGAACAAAGCAGGGTTCGGCACGAAGACATCTCCTCCTTCATTAAGCTGCGCAGCCAGCTCCGGGTCTCCCTCTCCTCCTTCATTAAGCTGCGCAGCCAGCTCCGGGTCTCCCTCTCCTCCTTCATTAAGCTGCGCAGCCAGCTCGGGTTCTCCCCTCTCCTCTGGCACCCCGATCAAGTTCAAATGATTGGCGTAGCCGCTCTGACCAAGTTCCTGGCGAAGATACAGAGGCAGCGCAGGCAGTCGATGCAAGTGCTTTGGCAGCAACTTCAACGCAGACAAAAATCCTCACGAAGAAAGTGAAATTAGAAGGGCAGTGCAGCTGTTTTGAGTGAAGGGAAGCGCAAGTTCAAAGATACGCGGAAGAGCAGCGCAGTTGTCTTGAATGCAGGGCAGCGTGGGTCAAACCAATTGGCATGATCAGAGTGACTCTATCAATCTAATATAGTGACGAGTAATATGTTATTTTTATTTTGGGGTTGATGTTGTGTTCAATTTTATTAGGATTATTCATTTGGATATTGCATTTAAATTTCAATAACTGAATTTGGGATATGGCAACTATCTCTTGCTTTATTTGGGTACCCAATTATCACCGGCTGATTTTGACCTATATCTAGGTGGAAAAAAAATACTCTTACAATTGAAACAGTGAGTACTTGTTGAATGGCAGAACTCTACTGAAATTCAGGGTGTGAGGAAAGCTTAAAGTATTTGATTTTGAAGGAAATTTGATCTCGGGCACTTTGCCCCCTCGACTCATATGTTTTTCTTGAAAAAATGGATCAGGGTTGGGGTAAATGAAATATATATCTTTGTCATGAATGAGTTCACAGCCCTGTTTTAAGGGCTCTCATATTTTTACTAATACTTTTGCTTAAGAATTCTTACAGCACAGGATAAACATCTCCGGGGGGAAGGACTTGAACAAATATGGTGAACACCATACACATGAAAAGGTCACCCACTAACAAGGGGTGACTCAGAAAATGAGCTTTAGTGGCAATTCAGCCACGCTACGGAGGGGAAAGCCTTAAGTGGAATCTGGGTCTTCTCAGCGCAGTCAGGACATTTACCTCAGCTACCTCTGCGCAGTTATCTCAGAGCAGCTATCTAGTTAGCTCATCTACCTCAAGGCAGCTACCTCTGCGCAGCTATCTCAGAGCAGCTATCTAGTTAGCTCATCTACCTCAAGGCAGCTACCTCTGCGCAGCTATCTCAGAGCAGCTATCTAGTTATCTCAGCTACCTCAAGGCAGCTACCTCAGTGCAGTTATCTCAGAGCAGCTATCTCAGCTATCTCAGTAATGTTCAGCGCAGAATGTTTGAGCCGTTGTCAGTTCAGAATGTCTATGCTCCGCGCAGGAATACCGTAAGCCGCGAAAGTTAGACAGGGGTGTACCATCTTTGATTGTCTATGCTCCGCGCAGGAATACCGTAAGCCGCGAAAGTTAGACAGGGGTGTACCATCTTTGATTGTCTATGCTCCGCGCAGGAATACCGTAAGCCGCGAAAGTTAGACAGGGGTGTACCATCTTTGTACCATCTTGAGGGCCGCTTCGGCGGGGGTGTACCATCTTGAGGGCCGCTTCGGCGGGGGTGTACCATCTTAAGGGCCGCTTCGGCGGGGGTGTACCATCTTGAGGGCCGCTTCGGCGGGGGTGTACCATCTTGAGGGCCGCTTCGGCGGGGGTGTACCATCTTGAGGGCCGCTTCGGCGGGGGTGTACCATCTTGAGGGCCGCTTCGGCGGGGGTGTACCATCTTGAGGGCCGCTTCGGCGGGGGTGTACCATCTTGAGGGCCGCTTCGGCGGGGGTGTACCATCTTAAGGGCCGCTTCGGCGGGGGTGTACCATCTTGAGGGCCGCTTCGGCGGGGGTGTACCATCTTAAGGGCCGCTTCGGCGGGGGTGTACCATCTTAAGGGCCGCTCTGCGGGGGTGTACCATCTTTGTTCCATCTTAAGGGCCGCTCTGCGGGGGTGTACCATCTTTGTTCCATCCTGAGGGCCGCTTCGGCGGGGGTGTACCATCTTAAGGGCCGCTCTGCGGGGGAGTACCACCAATGTTTCACAAAGTCTTCTCGACGCAGCGCCGCCTCTCTGCTCGGCAGCGCGGCCAGCGCCGCCTCTCCGCTCGGCAGCGTAGTCAGCGCCGCCTCTCTGCTCGGCAGCGCAGCCATGTGCCTCGACGCAGCGCCACCTCTCTGCTCGGCAGCGCAGCCAGTGCCACCTCTCTACTCGGCAGCGCAGCTAGCGCCGCCTCGCTCCCTTGTTGCTAGCTCAGTACAGCCATGTGTCTCGACGCAGCGCCGCCTCTCCGCTCGGCAGCGCAGTCAGCGCCACCTCTCTACTCGGCAGCGCAGCTAGCGCCGCCTCGCTCCCTTGTTGCTAGCTCAGTACAGCCATGTGTCTCGACGCAGCGCCGCCTCTCCGCTCGGCAGCGCAGTCAGCGCCACCTCTCTGCTCGGCAGCGCAGCTAGCGTCGCCTCGCTCCCTTGTTGCTATCTCAGTGCAGTCAGCGCGGGGTTGTTAGCGCAGTTAGTGCAGCGCAGTCAGCACGGTCTTCTCAGTGCAGCTACCTCTGTTATCTCAGCGCAGATCACTTGAGCCTTCTCAGCACAGGTTATCTAAGCCCTTTGTCATCTTTAATGATGCTCGACGAATCAAAAGGAAACATTACTATCTTTTTTATCTTAGTTCACTTACAACGCTGAAAATATTTGTCACCATTGTTTCGTAAAGATTGACAATTTTTATCTAATAAGTTGCAGGGAATTATATATGCTTAATTGACACGGGAGAGCAGCACAGCGCTGACTTCACAACACACACCACTAGTTGAACAAAGAGAACGCTGTTCAACTAGACCAGGGGGGGGAGTAGCTGATGAGGACTGGAATACTCATTAGCGTTGTGCTTCGTAATCCAAGCTTATTTTACCTTGTTATGATTATTGTTATTATATAAACTAACGAACACAGGTCTAACTGAAGAGACTTGCTAACAAATGAGTACAAAGAGTCAATCAGCCTTGACCCAAGTACAGAGCTGCTCAGCCAGACCAGAGCAGCGCAGACCAGAGCAGCGCGGACCAGAACAGCACAGCATAGCTGCAAAGCCGGAGCGCGGCACCGCGACACGGCACCGCAGCACGGCACCGCAGCACAGCACCGCAGCACGGCACCGCAGCACAGCACCGCAGCACGGCACCGCAGCACGGCACCGCAGCACGGCACCGCAGCACGGCACCGCGGCACGGCACCGCAGCACAGCACCGCAGCACAGGAGCACGGCACCGCAGCACGGGAGCGCAGCACAGCATCGCAGCACAACAGCGTAGAACAGCAGCACAGCCAGAGCGCAGAGCTGGTCTTACTGGAGCCGGAGTTACCCGCTTCACCAACAAAGGACAGCGTAGATGGGTCAAATCAAGATCATTAAAGGGCCTAAATCCAACTATTAGAGTTCATGGGCCTAAGGCCTTTAGGGTTCATTCTCACAACTATAAATAGGAGCTTTAGCATTAGCATGGGGGATCGATTCATTTAAGCAACACACTTGTAACATGTAAACACTCTCAATATAGTGAAACCAACGAAGAACTCCCGTGGATGTAGGTCTTGATGGCCGAACCACGTAAACCCATGTGTCATTTATTGCTTTTTAGTTTCTAGTTTAGGTGTTGGTGGTTGAGTGCTTCACCACCTTCTAATAGGGAAGATCCAAAAATATGTTTTTCTTCTTCCACCCAATGTCTTGATATTTTGTGAGTTGAGCGTTTCTGCCATCAAAGTCTTTTGTAACCTTCACGAAGTCTAACCGCTCTATTTGATCCATGATTTATGTTCCCGATCTCTGTTCTGGTGGATTCACATTGCAAGTCTTATTCTTCAAGAATGAAGTTTTGTTTCTCCTAAACACATGGTTATATATGAGGTAAGAACTTCGATGATTGTCAAACCACGATTGTTTTCCACTCTTCGGTAGAGTGAATGCTTCTGTATTCTCCATACAGTGTGGACAGGCCAATCTCCCAGTTGTACCCCACCCAGATGTTCGCTAATATTTTCACCACGCCGCAAGTATACGGGTAGTTGTAATATATGGAAGCAAGGTCGTATCCCACAAGGATTAGTAGTTCAATCTAGTGATTATCCTAAGTCATTATGCTATAGCTATTTAGACTAAACGATTGAGTGATTGGTTTGATTATCTAACTAAATACTTAACAAGTGCAAAGACAAATAAAAATCAAATAAGCAAAGTGGATAAATAAGATGATTAAGGCGATTTAGGGACTAGGCATCGATGGTTAAGCAAAGGACTTCAATTATAGCTCAATACTAATCTTGACGAACCTAATTATCTAGAGTGATCTCCCAACTAGTTCTAGCCCCCTCCCGGACGACTAGAACGGTAGATTACGGGTTATAGTTGCCGTCCCCGGTCAACTTCTAACCTATAACTCCCAAAAGCACACAAAGATCGACATACTCTCACCCAACTCTCAACCTCCCGGTTATCGAATTGATATGTTTCAAACACCTTATCTATTGCAATTATCCTCTCCCGATTCAAAGTGCAAATTAGAAATGTATAGAATGTGGCCAACAAACCATACAAGAATAAAGCAAGGATTTGAAAAGATAAAGTGCAAAGGAACAAACAAGATTTATATTGAGCACAAATAATCAATCCATTACAATAATCATCTAGCCTAATCCCCAAATCAAAGAGAAACTAGCCTATCATGTTCAACAATAACATACCCAATGAAAAGAGAAACATAAATGAAAGAGAGAGAAAAGAATAATCAAATCCTATTGAGAAGTTTGCTTCAATCCTCTCTCCTCTTCAATGCTTTCTTCAACTGGGTAGGAAGGAGTATTAATGGGGGTTAGGGCTTGGATATGGAGGTAGGAATGAGTATTGAATGTTGGGGATGATGAATGGTAAGAGGAAAGGGGGGAAAATGGGGTTTAAGGGCTGAAAAACCCGACTGGGGCCCACTTGGGGGAGGCTCCGCTCTTTTCCCGCGGTCCTGGCCCGCGGCCGCGGTTGACAAACGTGGGGGAGAGTCAGGGGACCCGTGGTCCCGGCCCGCGGCCGCGGGTGGTGACCGCGGGGGAGCCCTGAAACTGGTGAAGATGCCCGCGGTCCTGGCCCACGGCCGCGGGTGGGGACCGCGGGCGAGATCTTTCCCACGGACGCGCGACCGCGGCCGCGGCCTCCTGTGCGCGGCTGACTTTGTCGGCCCCGTTCTCCCTCGTCCGAACTCTGATTCGGGCGCCGTTCACGCTCATGGATTTATCTCGAGACGTGCTTCGATCCTATGCTCTCACAATTCTCCAATCAACTCTTGATTTGCCCTGAAAATACTCAAAAACTATACCAAGCAATCAAAACTACATAAAACTCAAAATTGGGATACAAACACATATATGCAATCAATTCATGGGGGAAAATAACAACAATTCGTGCGATATTGAGGTATGAAATCCATGTTTGTCACCAGACAACATAGTGTACGCTGGAAAATTACTAATAGTCCATATAAGAGTTGCCCGCATGTGGAAATTTTGCTTTACAGATACGTCGTAAGTGTTCACACCTACCTCCCACAAATATTTCAACTCTTGTATCAGTGGCTGCAAAAATACGTCAAACTTCATCTTTGGGTTAGATGGTCCAGGTACGAGAACTGTGAGGAACATGAATTGTTCTTTCATGCACAACCACGGAGGCAAAGTTATATGGTGTGATAATAACCAGCCAAGACGAATACTGACGTCCTGATTGTGCAAAGGGGGCAAAACCATCTGTAGAGAGGCCTAATCTCACATTTATGGTCCCCTGAGCGAATTCAGAATAAACTGAATTCAAGTGTTTCTATGCCGGAGAGTCTGCCGGGTGGCACATAACCCCATCGTCTGTTGAAGTCGCATACCAACGCATATTCTCGGCTGTTGCTGCAGATGCATACAACCTCTGCAGTCGAGGCGTCAAAGGAAGTAGTGCATCTATTTTGCAGGAACAGGTTTCTTTCGCTATCTTCCAGATACACGCCGTGTCTCCTTATATTGTGACTCGCCACAGAAGTTACAGCTGTGGAACTCACTATCGTCCCCCCAATATAACATGCAATTATTAACACATCAATCGATCTTCTCTACCAGCAAACCCAAACCACACAGATTTCTCTTCGTATTATAGAAGTCTTCTGGACAGTTGTTATCCTTCGGTAAAGCCTTTCAAAACATCAAAGATAACTGATTGCAAGTTCTCTCTGACATGTGTCTTTCAGTCTTTATACTCATGAATTGAGTCATTTAGGATAACTGTGAGTAAGTGTCACAGGATGGGTACAATGGATTATCGGCTGCATTCAACATGTCATAAATCTGTTGAGCGTCAGGATTGGGCGGCTCCTCCAGATTTGGAAGATCTTGGTAATTACTAGGTCCATCATGATCATGCACCTTTCTTTCGTACTTATTGTATGACCCATCATCCTCATCCATTACTTGGTAATTACTAGGTCCAACATGTTCTGTCGGCATATATATGGTGCTTCCCCGTGATAAATCCAGGTTGTGTAATTAAGGACAAATCCATGCCTATTAACATGTTCTCTGACTGTAGGTACAGATAAAAAGGCTACATTCTTGCACTTCTTACACGGGCACCTAATGTTACCTTCTCCATCTGTGTACGCCGTTTGATTTATGCACACTCAAGGAAACTCTCAAGTCCCGTTTCAAATGCAGAACGATCATTGTATCTCGCGTACATCCACATACGATTATCACTCATTCTTGCAAATTCTAATTAAAAAAATAAATAAAAGATGATAAATTACTTGAATCAAACGAAATTTCGACAGCATAACCCCACTATCCTAACTACCAAGTGCTCGACTCTACCGCTAGCTATAGTGACCATAGTGGTCCTAATTTACTAAGCCTATACTAGGTCTACCCGGCCCCCCATTGTCGAAACAATACAATACATATAAAGCAATAAAAAACAATCATTTGTTGGGAGAAGATCCTTAAGAAATAATCAATTTCTATCCCAAATGGAAAAGATCCTTAAGAAATTGATTAAATCTATCCCACAATATATAATAACATATCATTTCATCATAAACACAGACTAGCATACCTAAAATTCACTTAATCATACTTAATTTAACAAAATTATCTAACATAAATAAATTAATCTAACAAATTCATACTTATTCATACTTTATAAACTAACAAATTAAACTAATTAATTAAAATTAATCATGCTTCATAATTAATCAAAATATAAATTAATTAAAATTAATCTAATTAACATTAATTAGATTCTAACAAAATAATAGTAAAAACAAATTTAAAATTAATCTCACTAATTAAAATTAATCAAACTTCACATATTATAAATTAATTAAAATTAATCTAATTACCATTAATTTTAGTCTAACAAAATAATTATTAAATAAATAAAATAGCGAGAACGAGAGCGTACGGTAGTGGTCGACGGTGGAGCGGTGGCGGTGGCGATGGTGGTAGCGGCATCGTCGAACTGAGACGATAAAGAAAGAAAATGAGATGTGAAAGTGAGAGAAAGAGGACATGCAGGAGTGGCTGGCCGGCGGCGGTGGTCTGACGGCGGCAGTGGCTCGACGGCGGCGACGACTGGGGGTGGGGCGAGGTGGATCGGTGACTGGGGGTGGGGGGTGCAGTAGGGAGCAGGGAGGGGGGGTTGCTGTGCGTGAAAAAGCAGATCTGGAAAGAAAAGGGACCTGATTTTAATTTATAAATAGCGGCGGCAACACGCCGCAGGTAATATATATATCAATTAAAATTAAACATAACTTAAATTATTTTACAATTACCGACGACGGTAAAATTAAAAAAACGGGTTGCCTTGTTTGCTGTCGTTGTGCCGCCGGTAATTACCGCCGATATTTCGGCGTTTTTTTGTAGTGTCATATGTTTGATCCCATCTTATAACTTCTCCACTATTTACCCAATTGGACCTCCCAAGTAATTGGATATCTTATCCCATTAAAAGACTCTCAATCCTATAGGTAAATAGCACTCAAATAATTCACATAAGTCATTCATACTTCAATAATCAATTATTCCACATAAAACATTTTCTCAGTTTAACTCAAATAGTAAAATGACTTAAACATCACTCTATGAAACTTGAAAATCTTTTTTCCTTGTAAGTAAATTCTCAAATATTCATGTAAGCTATGAAATATATATATATGAAAGGATTTTCCGACTCAAACATTCTTTTCAAACCTTTAAAAGTCCAAACAATCCTTTTCTATAAGAATTGTGACAAATAAATCTCATAAATCCTTTTTGAAAAATTCCAAAATTATATATATAAACACTTCTTAAAATATAAAATATAAACAATTTTCAGCCCTTAGATCATCAAGATCTACGGTTGATTCGTAACCCTGTTGGATGAATTCGTGGTCCTGAGTTAGAATTCCAAATGTAGCAAAAATTTATTTTTCACAATTCGTAACCTTGTTGGATGAATTCATACGTGTTCTACATAAAATTCATACATTGAAAAACGTTTTTATTTTTATTTTAAGAAGTGTTTTCACGGTAGCCCTTCCCTATATATATATATATATATATATATATATATATATATTCCAGTAGCATTTTCATGAAATAATATGGTGTATATCATCACCAAAACTTTAAAATTCTCAATATAATTTCAAAAGTAAGAAATTTCGAATACATACAACTTACTAATTCTACACTGCCTCAACTTTAAAGAATAAACTGTTTCATCTCAGAACTCTCCTGGAATCGAGACTTATACCTCTGAAAACCTATTTGAGTCTAGTTTCATTAAAAAAAAAGTAGGTTGAAAAACTCTAAGTGGTTTAAGAGATATGCATGTTTTTCCACAGTCTACCATATTCGGCAGTTTGGTGCAATCGAACATTTTGATTTTTGAAAAATATCAAACGTTGCCAAACTGGTCTGAAATTTGGTGTGTGTCTGGATAACACATGTATCTTTCTACCATAAAAATTTGAGAGGCAGAATGTTTCAGAAAGCTACTGAAAAGTAGTGTGACTCCAGTGACTGCCCTGCAAAATTTTCGGTAGAAAGTTGCAGTAGGAGTTTTATGATTAAGAAATATAGTAAACAAATGACTTGAAATTTTACCAGCGTATTTATGACACATATATCTACGCACCATAAAAGTTTAAACATTTTTGGGTAACTACAACCTCGTCGAAACAGTAGGGCAGAAGCTTATTTAAATTTTCTCAAATGGTTGAAACTATAACTTAACATATATAATCATAGACCTACAAATTTCACCACAAATCACATGCTTCTTCATATCAAGAATTCATCATGCTTTACATAACATAACACATAGCCCTTTTAAGGGTGATCAAGAAAAATATTCCACTCATATGCATCCAACATATAGAGGCGCATAAACTTGTGAGTTAAAAGAAAGTTTGAAGAAATTTATGGCTTTTTCTCTTCCTCCATTTTCGAAAATCTCAAACAAGAGAGGAAGGGTTATCATGCTTCAATATATACATGCTTATTCATCTTATACATACATATACACATAACCTAAGATGATGATATGAGCTTACATCCAACAAAAACAAAGAAGGTGGAGTAGAGGATGCCTAGGATTTTCTTGGGGCTTGAGCTTGAAGATGAACACTTTTAGAAAACCTTTGCTCTTGCTATATTTAGTGGAACAAGAAGAAAATGTGGTGAAGTGAAGGGGAGGGGGAGGAGGCTGTCGAAACTTAAAGAAAGAAGGGAGGGAGGAGTGGTGTGGTGATGAGATGTGATGGTGTGGTGATGAGGTGTGATCTTGTCAAATAAATGCATAATCTTGAAGGAAATATTGCTTATTATTGACGAAGATCTATGAAGATTTAGGCAATAAGGGAGTGAGGGTGGTGAGAGAATGTAAGGTGGGGGGTGAGGGGGGGGGGGGGGGGAAAGAGAAGAGAGAAAAGAGGAGAGAGAGATGAGAGAGACCGAGAGTTGAGGGGGAGGGAGGCGAGAGGGAGCATAACTTGTGAGAGCATGAATTTAGGAAGTTGTCTACTAGATGTAGCTAAATATAGGAATAAGGTTACTATGCATGCATGTATCAACCATGTGGAGTTTATATGTAGGAGAAACAAATAAGAGAGATGAGACGTGGGAGCCGAAAATGTGGAGGAAGAAATTGAGAAAAATATACCTTAATTCTGATATCATCAATATCATAGTTATAATGCATCAATAAAACATATCTGAATATTTTACCAAGTAAAATAATTATATCACATAGACATTTAAAAAAAAATATAGAACGAAGATAGATTTTTCAAATATTATACGGCCGAGAAATAATACGATCGCCTCATAATAAACTTTCAATAAATCCTATCTCGTTTACTTGCCCGGATGCATAAATACTCTAGCTGCTATTTATAAACTCAATTTAAAACCGAGCTAGGGCACAAATAGCTTCAAAAAAATACGGGGTGTTACATTACTTCCGGAACGTCAGGTTGCGCCCTAGTTACCAGCATGCGTCTTTGGTGGAATTTTCTCTGATTTCCTCCATTTCGGAGGCGACTTCCTCAGTTTTCGATTCTCTCAACTCGCGGTATTGCATTTCGTACCTCCAACAACGCCATCTGCAACCTTTGAATCTCTCCAACAGAAATGTATTGGTTGTTGGAACTCGCTTGCCGAATCCAAGTTTGGATGATTTAATGCGGAGAAGAATATGATGAACTACCACCTGCAAGAGCTAGAGAAGCAGCTGCTTGACGATGAAGACGACGACCAGACTATTTATGCTATTATTGACAGCGAGTGGTTGGAGACCATCCAAAATTTGATAGGTACATCTCAGAAGCCGATTTCTCTTTCTCCTACTTGTTCTTCTTCGTCCTGCTGTTCCACCTTGGCCTTCCCTGCCGTTGCTATGCCCCAAGCATCCATCGATGCTGCTGCCTCGATCTCTGAGGGTAAGCCGACATGGTTGAAATCCTCACGCGCCTCCAACAGGTGGCCAACGCCAGCGGCACTTTAGAACAAAGGGTCACAACTCACATGTTCAGCGATTGGTAGCGAAGGAAATGGCAGGGGAGGGAGGAGTTAGAATAGGGTTCCAAGGAAGAAAACATTTTTATTTTTATTCTGTAGATGCGTTTTTGAAAGGTGGATTTTCTATAGTTTTTTAAAAAAATAAAAAATTCACGTGTACAGTTAATATGGCGCTTTGTCGGAACACGTCAATTACAGTAGCCAAATTATTTTTGTAGGCCACAAACAAAAAAATGTTAAATGATGATAATTACCCTTAAGGTGAGATATTTTATAAAAAAACACCTAAATAATAGACCAAAAATTGATATTTACCCAAATAATAGTAAATTATTTAAAGCGTTATACAAAGAAACATATAGAGACATTTATGCAAAGTGATTAGATAAGATATAGTAATTAATTGTTATTCGAAGATACATACGTAGTTAAATAAACTTAACATGGATAACATAGTTCAAACATTTATAGTAGACTTTTAGAGGTACATTATGAATTATAGGTATAGATATTCTGTAAATAGATGACAGAAAATCAAATACAGCCTCAAAAAAAAAAAAAAAAAAAAAAAAAAGGAAAAAAGAAATTGAAAAACAGAGAGAGAGAGAGAGGGTAGCAGTCCCCAGCAAGCTGCGGAAGAAAGAAAGCCTAACCTAAGAAAAAGGAAGTAGGCAAAGGCATCCTCCTTCCTTTACACAAATATCCAATTGGAAGGCATTTTGATTGATTGGTTCAGTGACCGACGTAATATAGTTATCAATTGATAAAAGTAGTTAACTTTTTGAGAATCTATTCATATTAATCGACTACAATATATACATACAAATATCAAGAGAGAGAAAGAGAGAAAGCGCGCGCGAAGAGGAAAATGGGTTTAGAAGGGGGGAGCAGCCAGCGGATTGCGGCGTCATGGCTGATCGGCGGGCTTGTAATAGGGCTGTCTATGCTGGGTTTCCAACGCTTTGCTTTGCCGCACATTAAGAAGAAGAAGAGGCCAATTAGGGTGTACATGGACGGCTGCTTCGACATGATGCATTACGGCCACTGCAATGCCCTCCGTCAGGCCCGAGCTCTCGGCGACCAATTGGTCGTCGGCGTTGTCAGCGATGCCGAGATTATTGCCAACAAGGGCCCTCCTGTTACTCCTCTTGACGAGAGGTACCTCATTTCAGCTTCCTGCTCTCAATTTGGTTACGTATGCGATTTTGCTTCAAAGTGTTTGTCTATTCATACCTGATCTATTATAATACAACGATTGATGCATTAATCTCTTTCCTTTTATCTGTATTGTTGATGTTTTTTACAAGTCCTTGTGCAAGTGAGTTTGTTGAACATCCTTTCCTGCTTTCTGCCTTAGGATGATCATGGTTAGTGGTGTCAAATGGGTGGATGAAATTATCCCTGATGCTCCCTATGCTATAACCGAAGAGTTCATGAGAAAGCTATTTGATGAGTACAACATTGATTACATTATTCATGGGGATGATCCTTGCGTTCTTCCAGATGGCACTGATGCCTATGCCCTTGCCAAGAAGGCTGGCCGTTATAAACAGATAAAGCGCACTGAGGGGGTCTCGAGCACTGATATTGTTGGTCTGTAATTCCAATTCTTGTTTATTTACCTGTATGCATGCGATAGGAATATGCTGCCTTACCTCTCTCAAAATTGATGTTTTTGGTTGCTTGGAATATAGGTGTGTATAATTACATCATAGCTTTTGATTTAAAAAAAAAACAGGATGATATGTTGTAACGTCGTCAATGCTCAAACGGTGCTGCCTATATGCAGAGACTGGATTTGTTTAGTTCTATTAGTTATTGCCTCTATATTATGGTAAAAGGTTTTCAACATAAAGAATCAAAGCTTCATTTTTTAAATATTTTGTTTACTAGGTCGTATGCTTCTCTGTGTGAGAGAAAGGTCAACTGGGGACAGCAATAGCCACTCATCTCTGCAACGACAATTCAGCAATGGCCGCTCAACTCTGCAACGACAATTCAGTCATGGTCGCAACAACAAATCTGAAGATGGTGTCTCTGGCAGTGGGACACGGATATCTCATTTTCTACCTACCTCTCGCAGAATTGTCCAGTTCTCGAATGGCAAGGCATGTAGATTAATAATGGGAATTCACTGATTATTTTAAAATATGCTATCTAGCTATACCAACAATTATTTGAGTATTTGGAGATTATTTCATTTTGCTACCTGCTCTTCCCTATCCTGCTAATTTGCATTAATAATTTGATATTATGTCTTGAATATAAATGAATGTGTGAGTTCTCAATCCTTGAGCTATTCTTTGTGATGTTTTTTGAATGCAATTGTGATTCAGTCTCTCTTAACCACATCTTTAAGCATAACTAATAAATATTTGGATTAGCTTCTTGCTTTGCTAAATGGCATGGAACCAAGGACGCTTGATAGTGTGAGTGTTATGGGATTAATGTAAAAACTAAGGCAACTAAATAGAAACTAAATCATATGCAATTTTTTACTCCCGTACCAATTTGCCTTTTCATATAGACATTGTACTGCAACCAATCCAAGCTTTACTTCTTCCTTCTTATGGGAGGGTGAGATAATGATCTATTTCGATAACCATGCTAGGACTCCTGTTTCTTTATTCTGTTTCCAGTTTCAATGTGGAAATAAAAAGTCACTTAGGTATTTTAAAATATTAATGAGCTTCTAAAATTTATGTTTGCTTCTCTTTTAGGGGCCTGGACCTGATGCTCGTATAATTTACATAGACGGTGCATTTGACCTTTTCCATGCTGGACATGTGGAGGTATGTGATGATTGCATATGGTTTAATTTAGATATTAGCCTAGAATGTATGCTTCATTTAAGATTTTAATTTCTGTCTATATCATCGTTTCATTCTTTTGTCTCATGTTGCTGTCTTTGTTGAATTAATTTTGCTACATTATTACTACTATTACAATGATAGTATAATTGTTTGCAACTTCTTCTATTAGCATTATGTGCTCAGTTGTTATATGTTGTTTTATACAGATACTCAGGCTTGCCCGAGGGCTTGGTGATTTTCTTCTTGTAGGCATCCATACCGATCATAATGTTAGGTATAATCTTTATTTTTCTTCATTCACTGGATGGATTAAGTTTTGCATGTAAAATCTGATGTATCATATTCTGCAAAAGATAATCACTATTCCTAGATAAGCACTTTTTTAGAGCCAGCAGATCATAGGCTGCCATAGATGCTCTTACATCAAATTTATTTGGAATGGGTTGTGACACGTGATGCTTCACATATTTATTAGATCATAGCCAAGCCCTTAACTGTTTTCAAATCCTATTAGATTCACTATTCTCTCCGATGGAATCGATAGTGACTAATGATATTCTAAGTGAAGCTTACTGTTGCTGGATCAAGCTGTCCAGAATGACAGAATTGCACTTATGGTCGGTTTGTTTTCTTGGTTGGGATGAGAATTGACTGAATAAAGAATTAGATGAGATTTAGACTGAGGTTAAAGTATGCAATAATTATTCGTGCTTGCTTGTAAAGTTGAATAATTTGAGTAAAATTTACGTCCCTTTAAATGTCTGTTGGGTTTTGGTTTGATCAGATGTTTTAAGGGGGTCAGGTTTCCAATTGTCTATCAGCTCTTTTTTTTGGGGGAGGGGGGGGCATATGGGATTTCTAATATCTTTTGGAATGGCGGATGCTCAAGAGTAAAATTTTACTTTATGAGGATTCTTTTGTGATTTTGCCCTGGGCAAATCCAGACCAACTAGAATGGATTGTGATCAAATGTTAGTTCTGTGATGCCTTGTCCAAGAAAGACAGAAATTATGATGGGCTTCAGAATAGAAAGTTGTACCTGTAAAAATTGGTGGGATGTATTAATGTATTGCACTCCACCAAAAATGCTTAGGGCCTTATTATAGTATCTTGTTTAGATTTAGAGAATGAAAAGCGACATTTTATTTTCTTAGCATGGAATGGAATGAGAAACTTGCTGTTAAATATTCCTGGCGACATGATTATCTGAAGTGTGAACTACTTATTTTAAGGTAAAGACACCTAATGGGATCTCTAATATCCTTTTCTTTGGACAACCCTAACAAAGAAATGTGGAATATGAAAATGCAAATATGCTCTGAGACACAGCAGGGCAATGGGCAGAGGATGGGAGAGAAAACATTTTAAGTGATGAGAAAATCTCTTACTCTTTAGACATAGAAACTGTCATTATTGG
The DNA here is from genome assembly GCF_028751815.1 of Salvia miltiorrhiza. Taxonomy (NCBI): domain Eukaryota; kingdom Viridiplantae; phylum Streptophyta; class Magnoliopsida; order Lamiales; family Lamiaceae; genus Salvia; species Salvia miltiorrhiza. The sequence goes on along the minus strand of NC_080389.1, from coordinate 33,790,874 downwards.
CTTGCTGCTTGCTTGGCAGAGTCAGGAATGCACATGTTATAGAAAGTTGAAAGAAGAGATTCATGATTTTGGATCTAAAGGAGGTGGTTTTTCTTGCTTATTAACATTGTCTGAAATGGGATGCGGATAAATTGGAATAAAAAAGAACAAATGTGGTCTTGATTTGAATCGATCAAATGTCCGATATAGAGAGGACAGATGCCTTGACCAAAATTTCCTGAAGCAAGTGTTTATGCTTTTGTTTATTTTTAGTTGTGCACTCTCTGATGGCATCAAAAGTTTGCACTAAGGCTAGCCTTGTAATATACACTTGTACAATATTTCCACTAATTGTGGTGCTTTGTATTAATTGTGTGGACTGGAGGACTTCTACCAGTTTGAATAAAATTGGCTGGTGCCTCTTACTTGCAAATAGTAAAATCCAACTCAGCATTAGAAAGTTCTTCTCATGAAAATATTTATGTTTACATACTCACAGTATTTACATGCATAGCCATATCTAAACTTCAAAGTTCCACTAGTGTAATTGAAGTTAAATTCTTAGCATTTAAATGAAACTTGTACTAAGACGCTTGTTAACTGTGGCCTCAGGGTGTAAGAATAATGATTATATATTTGCAGACTCTTGAGGTAGATATTTGATAAAATTTCCATCATGTCTATTGTAGTGCAAAAAGAGGACAACACCGTCCAATTATGAATCTTCATGAAAGAAGCTTGAGTGTATTGGCTTGCCGATATGTGGATGAGGTTATAATTGGTGCCCCAATGGAGGTGTCGAAAGATATGGTAAGTGTGATTTCACATTTTACTAGATAGTTATGTGCATGAATACAGTGTCGAAAAAAGCATGTTGGTATGTTCTCCGAGAACAAATGCAACCTCTTCATTCAGCTTGAAGAAGAAAATCCTATGGATTTTAACATAGAAAGTAGCATATGCTTGCAACCTCATTCTTTTCGTAAGCACATGATGACTTGCTGCAATACTAGACTAGTAAAATAATAATCATTTTCTGTTGAATCATGCAATTTTGCTAGCTTCTTTATTCTGAGGTTCAGTTCTACTTATCTTGTCATGGAGTATATGCTGAATTAATCTTTGATACTTATATGCTTGAAATCAAGCATTTCTATCGTCAGCTTTCATCTGGTTTCTAATTCCTGATGCTGCAGGTTACGACTTTCAATATCTCTTTGGTTGTGCACGGATCTGTTTCTGAGGATAATGATTATCAGAAGGTACACTGCTAAAAGATCTGGAATCAGTTACAAATATAGATTAGTTAGGAGAATCTTAATTACCAAAACACTGCTATTTTTGTAGGAGAAGGAGAATCCATACGAGGTTCCTATCAGTATGGGAATTTTTAAGCTTTTGGAAAGTCCTCTGGAGATTACAACTAGCACGATAATCAAGAGGATTGTATCAAATCATGATGCATACCAGGTTTCACTTGTTTAATTTTTTAGATTTACGAGTTTATTGTGGATAAAGATATGTGATTAAAGCGATTATTGCAGAAACGAAACGAGAGAAAAGCTGAAAGTGAGCGAAGATATTATGAAGAGAAAGCTTTTGTGACAGGAGATTGATTAACTCTTAGATTCTGGAAAGTAAGAGCACAGGACCTCGGTTTACGCCACTGTGTTTTTCATGCTGTGGTAGATCGGTTATATGGGCCTAGTTTGTTTTCAGGTGCAGAAGACTTAGTGACTTGATGCTCTTCGACATTCTAGCCTCACAATAAAGAGGGTCCTCTCATTGCTGATGTTTTCTCTACTTTTCTTTTCTTTGCTTTTTGTAGAAGCTGTAGAACAAAGCAATAGAATACTTTAACATTTGATGAATATCTTAGCTATATGCCTCGATGTTCCTAAATGTAGCAGAATAGGGGGAGTTTTAAAATTTTACTGAGTTGATGATTAATTTTGAATATATTTCAGTTGGTTGACCGTTTCGAGGAGAAAACTAAATTAGTGCCTTGAAGGAATATGGTATTTGAACAATCCTACAAGTGATAATATTACACAATATGATAACGGTAAAAACTACTTTTCCAAGATCAACTTTTAGAGTGAGAAGTCAAGCTTTCTGCATATTGCGTTGTCGATGATGCATCGCTTCCTAGTTGCGGCGGACTTGGTAGGCGGTGCTGGGCACGTCTCGGCAACCCCGGTGAGAAGTGTAGATCTAGGCGGCGAAGCTTCTTCACCTGCAGCAGCTTTGGCCAGCTCCAGCTCTGCAGAAATAGAATCCATGATGGCGCCATACACAATCTCAAACAAACGCTCTTCATCATTATCAAAATCTTTGAAGTTGAGGCATCGGACGACATGGTTGCGTGACTCTTCCCTGTATTTCCGGTGGCGCGGAGCAAGCAACAGTTTGTCGGAGCCCGGAGCAAACGAGTCGAATAAGGTCTCTTTGGGGGTTTCTAAGCAGGTGGTTGGAGAAGAAGGAGGTGGGGATGAAGATGAGGATGATGATGGGTGGTTATGCTCTCCATTTTCCTCAGGAGTTGCTGGCCCTGCCACATTCTTTGCTTCCTCATCACTTACTTTACTGATGAAACTCCAACTTCCGCAAATAACTTCTCCATTCATTATTACTTCATCTGCACACACCTCAGATCCCATGGCTTCCCCTTTTTTGCACTCAGCTGAGCTACACTCAGTTACTGCAATACAAGAAATTAAAAAAGTTCCAATTTCAAAGTATAGGAAATTAAATGAGGGCAAAATTAACTATCCGGTAAAAGGGGAAAAAAGCATGAAAACGGAAAACATAAATGAAGGGTGAAAATCGAAGCAAAGCCCTAAGCAAGCAATCTAAATGGAAAAGAGAAGATCGGGAATCGAAGACGTATTCCATAAAAGATGATTAGGTTATGAGGGAGAAAAAAACACACCGGCGATTAATTGAATAGAAGAGGAGATGGCTGTTTGTGTTGCAGCAGCAGCGCGGCGGCGAGGATGAAGTGAAGGCGGGGTGCTTCGCGGCTTCATAGTTCCCACGTTGTTCCCAATTTTGACTATTCGCCTCTACATTCCGCACGTGATGGGTGGCTGCATATCCAATCACATTGTCTCTGGGCCCCACTCTCCATCCCCGGTATCCCGATGCTGCAGCTACAGAAACAGCTGCTTATTTATATATATTCAATTTAAATTTAATAGCATATTCAATTGAATTTCCGAAAATGTGTAACAATATTAAGATTATATAATTAAATCAATTAATTCAAACTAAAATTACATAATTGCACGAAAATTTAAATAAATAAAAAAGGTTTAAATTTTTGAAGTAATAAAAACGACATAAAGATCCCCCTCTAAAGAAACAAAAAACTAGAAAAAATAAATTCAAAGAAAACAAAAGAAAATAAGAAAAAAAATGAAATATTCTAAAAAGATTCTTAAAAAAAACATATGAAAGGGAATATATACTCACTCTGTCTCTTAAAAACATGCGGTAGAATGAGTGACACAAGTTTTAAGAAATGTTACATGAGAGTGTATTACGAGTGGAAGATTAGTTTCACTTTATATAATATTATAATGGATAATGAGTTCATTAACAAAAAGTAGCTGCGGATCATAATGATTTTTCGTGAATAAATATGAAAAAAAAGATTAAAAAAAAACTACAAAAAGTTTAATGAAATAGTGTTCAAAAATAGAAAATGCATGTTTTGTGAGACTACCAAAAACAACAAAAGGTGCATATTTTTTCACAAAACGGGGAAGTAGTAAAATTATAGGATTAAATTATAAGACTATTGCTAGTGACTCCCATTTCCACAAAGGGTCGATCGCGAGGTTGGTAATAACCCAAAACAAATAAAGAAAGCAGATGTATTCACTTATCCACAATGATCATTTCTCTATGGATGCCAACCCGACTGCATTCAAGGAAATCTATATCTATATAATATATAAAAGAGCAGTATAACAGCTACTTTTTCCCATCAAAATTTCTCTCTCCTCACTTTTTTTATTCCCTTTTAAAAATCATAAATTTTGATTAATAAAAAAATATTCAATATGGATGTTAAATTAAAGTTGATAACAAGATCTTTAATTTGATGTAAAAATTATAGTATAAAATAAATACGTTATTATAATTTAAAGTCACAAAATTATTTTTTTCTCTCTTCTCTCTCCTATCTTCTTTCTTTAAATGCTACGGTTCTTCATTTTTTTTTTTCTATTTCATTCCTTTTTCTATTTTTATTTTATTTTTTTGTTAGAAATTATTTATATTTTTTTCTATTATAAAAATTTATGGCAACTAAAAAGATTAAACTTATATTTGTTCATTTTTATCAATTATAAATAATTAATTGGTAGTTCAAAAATTGAAAATTCAAATGTTTTTAGATTCATGTGTTTATTGAGATTATGTTGTTCATAACTTCGATTTTTTATTGAGATTTATGTTTGCATTTATTTATATTTAAATTATATTTAATATATGTATTTATTTATTTAAAATATCGTTCAATTTCAACATTGGTCGTGCATCGCACGAGCGGGCATACTAGTTTGGCTTAAATGCGTCCCTTGCAAAGTATCGTCATTTGCCTGGAAAGCTCTTCAAGGCAGTATTTCAACTAGAGACACGTTGATGAAGAGAGGAATTTTGCTCGAGAATGATGGCCACAACTGCCCCTTCTGCTATTCTGTTTTGGAGTCCTCTGACCATGTCCTGCTGTTGTGCCCTTTTGCTGCCTCGATGTCACTACAAGAAAAATAGGTTCTTGTGACGACAATATGAGTGACGATAAAATTTTTGTCACTGCAAACGGCTGTATTGTGACACTAATTTTTGTCGTCACAAAATACTGTAACAGTGACAAATTTTATTGTTGTCAGTAGTTATTGTCACTATATATTAGTGGCGACCATAATTTTATCACTATAAATATATATGTAGCGACAATAAATGTTATCGTCACAAAAATGTGTAACAGTGACACAATTTTTTTTGTCAGTATTTATTGTCACTATACGTCAGTGACGATCATGCCGTCGTCACTACAAACATATATGTTGTGAGACTATTTTTTTTGTCACAAAAAACTATAATAGTGACAAGTTCTGTTGTTGTCAATATTTTTTGTCACTAAAAGTTAGTGACGATCTTATTTATGTCACTATAACTATATATGTATAGTGACGATCTTATTTATGTCACTATAACCATATATGTATAGTGACGATTATTTATCACGTCACAATAAAATAAATTAGTGATAAAATATATTATTGTCAATATTTATCGTGACTATATATCAGTGACGATTATGGTGTTGTCACTAAATAAATAAATATATATATATATATATATATTTGTTTGATATAAAAAACTATATATTAGTGATACGTTTTTTTATTATCAATATTTGTCGTCACTATATGTTTGTGACAATCTTTTTTTGCCACTCCAACCATCTCTATACTATAATAATATCTTCCATCACAAATAATAGAAAATGACAAATTTTATTATCACAATATGCTATTAGGTAATTTTAATATGTACAATATCTAAAATTATATATATATATATATACACACACACACACACATCAATAATTCATATTATAGTAGTTAGTTTTTTATGTGTTTGGTGTAGATTTGATCGTTTTTTATGTATTGGGATATTAATTTTAATATACAATTTTATTATTAATTTTTTTTATTGTACTAAAAGTTAATAAAGTATACATGTATTTTGGTATAAAATTTTAAATAATTTTTTGAATTACAAATGATAAACATAATTTACATCTTGTGTATTTTTTAAAACTATAGTGTTTTAAATATCATCTATTTACACGTCATTTTATTATTACCTATTAATTTAAAGTATAAGAAGAAGGAGTTGTATTAACTTTTTATGCGTGTAAGGGTCATAATAAAAGGTATATTAATCAAATTTGTACTTCAAACCAAAATTTTACAATAAAAAATTGTCTTCTTAATATATTATGAAATTTAGAGTTGTGTAGTACAATTTTGTATGAATGACTTAGAAGGAATAATTAAATTGAATAAGATATATCATTCCTTAAAATGAAAACTAAAATTTTAAATCATATGATGCTATTCCTAAAACTATAAAATGTAACATTTGATATTAATTATGTACAATATTTGCACCATCCGATTTGAAAATTAATAATTAAATAAACTTATAAATAGTCAAATATAATACTCTAATTAACAATAAACTATCAAACCCTATATTGTATTAATTCAACTCAATGAAATCATTAACTACATAGAATTTACGTGAGTCGTGATCGTCTTGTGAGAACATCTCATTCAAATTTACTACCCTTATTTCAATACTAAAAGTGTAATGATTGACGCGATTATGATCAGATTCTTCAAATTGATAGATCGAATATTGAAGTATTTATTAATTTAATCAATAAATAAAATCATCTTTTCCAAGCTAGGGGCACCCAAGAGAAACTTATTCATGATCATCACACAAGGAATCGTGAAGGTGAATTGATTAAATAAACTCTACTAAATGACTACCCTGTAATATAACTAAATTATTTTTAATGGTATTTCAATTACCTGTTTAACAGACCCGTTTAACCGGTAACAGAATACTGTTCGGGTATAGATATATGTATATATGTAATTAATTTGTTTATACAATATCCATATTTAAATTAATCAATCAACTTAATTTAGTGTCAACCAATAAATTTTGAATTTGAATTATAATAATATATGTAGATATAAAACTAGCACACATCTTATCGTAATAATAATATATGTAGATATAAAACTAGCACACATCTTATCGTAATAATAATATATGTAGATATAAAACTAGCACACATCTTATCGTAATAATAATGTTTGAATTTTAATTATAATAATATATGTAGATATAAAACTAGCACACATCTTATAGTAACATAATGAAAGCAAATTTATTTTCCCAACTATAGTACAACAATTGTAAACTCAATTTTTTTTTTGGTTGGCAGAATCAAATATTATTTCACTTCGAGAGTTTAATTGAAGGTTGGCCGAATTTGCTTGAATTAAATTACCCATTTAATGCATAATAAATAATTCAAATGTTATCACCGTTACTCTTCTATTATAGAATAATTGTTATTGGGTTGTATTTGTTATTATTTTATCAAAATACAAATTTTAAAATTAAACTATATATCATTAACTATAAATAATTCATTAGAGTATATTAACACTCACAAACACACATGTATATACATACATATATATATAGTGTACATTTATAGATAATTTTGTGTAAATTATTTTAATATAATGTCAATTTTAATTTTGGCAGGTCAATTTTAATAGCGAAATTCACTAATAGTTTTTGGATTTACAATTTATTATTGTCTCGAGAAAATATGTTGTGAAATATAAATATATTAAAAGTTTCAAAACCTTATTCTATACTAATATAAAATTTGATAGAAAAAATATTTAGATATTTTGGTGAATGTTTTAAAAATAAATAATAAGAATAATAATAACAATAATAATAATATAAAAAATATATTTTGCCATGATTTTGGGTCAATCCCAAAATAATTGAATTTAGCGCGTTTGAAATTTTTGAGTCAATCCCAAAAATAATTGAATTTGTTTTACCGCCACCACTCAATAACAAGTTCTGATATATATTACACACGTTCTCACCAAACCCTTATTTCAATATTTTTTCCAGCCGCTTACGCGCGCTCTCTCTCTCTCTCTCTCTCTCAGATTTATTCTCCATCGCCTCCATCGCCTCGCCTCCACCCTCCAGCCGCCGCTCGTATATTAAGCGGTGGCGCCCCCCCACCTCCCCCTCACTGACCTTCTCTCTCTACTGGAAGCCCTAGGTCCCCAATTTACAGCCTACTCCTCGTCGATTCCCCTGAATTCGTCCGCTCGTCGCCACGGCCTCCGACTTCTCTCTCCCTGGTTCAAGCCGAGGTTCTCTTTGGTTCCGATGCCGCTCACCGCTAAGGCCTTCGAATTCCGATGAAACTGAAGCAAAAAGACAGGGATTGACAACTACTTTTGGGTAAATTTTGTAATTTAAACCCATTAACTTCTTATTGGAGTGTAATTCACTTGGTTGCGTTGCTAGTGAAAAGGATCTCCAAGAGTGGTCGGGTGAGATTGGCTCTGATATCCCCTTCTCTTCTCTCATGGTGTTGCTTATTGTACAACTAGAGGGGAGGTAAGTCTTAAGTTTGGGTGAATTCCACCGTCATCTCTTGTCATATCTTTACCCAAGTAATAGAAACCCTCACCCCATCTCATCTCTCTTCACAGTTAGTGAATTCGAAACCATAGCCGCCGCCTCATCTCAGAAACGGGCGTCGATTTTACCCGATCTCAGAAAACACCGGTCGTCTTTGCCTCATCTCTTCCGATGGCTTTTCAATCGCCTGCTCTGGTTAGAAAATGACTGGCACCGTGGCCTTATTGGCTCCAGCATCGACGCCTTCTTCTTCGGCTCGAAGGTTTCTTCGTCGTCGTCGGCAGGCCCCTGTTCGAAATTATTCGCCATCGATGAATCCCCACATAACCCTCTGACTCGTCTCTTAGATAATTTCTCTGGTATTTTATCTTTCTCCTCTCATTTTCTCTTCTTAACATTCTTGGCTACTACTACTTTTTGTTTGTGGATTAATTGAAATTTTGTGTAGTTTCTTGGCATGCAATGGTTAAATGGTGGCATATTAAGCCGATGCATATCAGTGGTTGTTAAATATGCAAATAATTATTTGGCTTCTTTAGAGCCCTAGTTCTACTCAAACGAAATCCCTAATTCTACTCAAACAATTGTGGATTGTGGCTTCTGTTGCAAAGGAATTTAAGTTCACCTAGTTTTCTCTGGTTGTGGCTTCTTTAATTACATGTACAGGAGAAGTTTTGTGATTAAGAGTTGTGTGTTACACTGAGCTGGATTGGCTGGAATGAAGATAATGCATTATAAAATAGATTAAAACGACTTATGTAATTGAGATGGAAAAGTGAGTCAGTCCTATTATTGACTCTGATTTTGTGGTAATAAACTCATTTTATAAACGTTCTGGTTGGAGTGAAGCCTATTTCCCATTGTGAGTCATAGAAAATTAGGCTCTACTCTGCTCTCAAACCGCTTAAAAGAACTTTATAACCCGGTAGTAAATTGAGCTTAACTGTAGCTCCATGTGTAAGATGATTCAGCCAGGTTTTAACTAAACTCTTTTAGTGTACTTAATTCACATGATGTGAGATCTCATGTTATGTCTTTATGGTTGCTTGTTGCTCTTCTTTTGGCCTTATGTTATATTTTTTTTACAGCTCATCTTTTGTTGTGGTCTTTTAAGACAATGGTATAAACTAGTATAAAACATTGAAGAACTGACGATCATATGTCAGAAGATGTGGCTTTTGTCAAGGTTCTCGTCGAGGAAAAGTTGAGCCGACTTTGTGCATGTGGAGATGGATTAAAGCCACTATCCAAAAGAGGAGAGAGGATTAATCTTGATTTGCAAAAGGAGAATGAAGAGCTGAACAAAAAGAATGAAGAGTTGGCCTCTCGGATTGAGAGAGAGGATTAATCTTGATTTGCAAAAAGGAGAATGCAGAGCTGAACAAAAAGAATGAAGAGTTGGCCTCTCGGATTGAGTCTTTAGAAGCTCAAATTAGCAACCACCAAGTGAATCTAGCATGATCACGTCTTTACTTGTATTTGCAATTTGTATTTGATGTTTTAGAAATAAGCGTGATCACGCTTTTTTCAACGTCTTATGAAACAATACTGTCAAACTAACATGATCACGTCTTTACTTACAGAAGCATCCGCATCAATTTTGTAATTCGATCTAGTATTTTTAGAAATAAATGTGATCACGTCATTTCTTAAATAAGCTTTTATATCAATTTTATAATTCCATTTTTTAGAAATAAATGTGATCACGCCCTTTTTTAAAGAAGTTTTTAATATTAAAATAATTTCTATAATTATACATGTATAGTGACAATTATAATATGTGACTAAATGATTACGTTTTAATGACGATAAAAGCATGCGACTATATGCTGGTTTATGTAGTGACGGTAAAAATTATGTCACTAGATGAAAAAATTGTAGTGACAACAAATACATTGTGACTATTGACTGGAAAATTTTGTGACGTTTGTATCATGTCACTAAATTACATAATTATAGTGACGACAATATCATGTCACTGAAAATAGAAACTATTGTGACAAGCTTGAAACGTGGCTACAAATTTCAAAATATAGTGACAAAAGTAAAATCGTCACAATTTAATCATATTCAGTGGCAACATCATCTGTGACAATAAATAGATTTGCAGTGACAATATTTTGTCATCATCACTGTAGCTTTTAGCGACGGTTGATATAGCCACGACTTACCGACGACCACAAAAGTTGTCACTATGATGCTTTAGTGACGATTTTGACACATATAGTGACAAAAATTGTCGCCACTAAAACCCTTTTTTTTTGCAGTGTGTAGAAAATTATCTGTAAGTGGCTACAGATTTCTTGTCGCAGCCCGATTCCCGACACTAGTGATAGTGGGGTACGAGTATCGATACGACTATTTTTAAAAGAATAAAAGATAAGAAGAATAGGTTGCACATCAAGCGGAAGCTCGCATTAAAGAATGCTAAGGAAAATCATCATCAATGTGCTCAAGGGTAAAATCGTCAACGTTGCTATAACTTTTTAATTATCAGGAATTTCACGAATAAAAACAAAACAGGTATAGCTTATTTTTCATAAGGAAACATAATATGCAGAGTATCGCAGCAAAAGGCGAACCGATTATATGTATGAAGACACATAACCGTGAGTATATTACTTGATTCATATTCAAAGTAATTCCACATCCAGACTTTATCGTTAAAAAGGAAATACGATAAAGTAAATACGTCATCTAACGATCCCCCACCAGCACCAGACCAATCTCACTCCTCGCTTAGCCTGCACATTTAGAAATACATGCAGGGCGTGAGTACATAATACTCAGTGGGCAAATGCCGAAAAACAAGAAAGGTGCTCTTAGAGCTATAAGTTTGAAGCTTGCCACATCTCAGCAATACACAGAAATAAGTTAGCATTAAACGAATCTGTGCATGCAGTTTTCATAATCAACATCATAAATAAGTAACTGCGCAGTTTAAACATTCATCATGCATGTACCGCATCCACTACTCATCATCAAAGGTACTGAGAAGTAGGCCTCCCTCTCAAGTACCGTGACCGGCCGACCCGAAGACGGCTCACAGTCGCCTCTGTGCACAAAATCCCGCTTGTGGCAGGACCGAATTCGTCTCAACAGTAGAGGGTAACACACAAGCTCAACATCAAAAATTGGCAAGTCAAACAATTCTCAAATATCATTTATCTCAAAACATTTGTTAATCTCATAACATCATCAAATCATTTTAGAAAGCTCGTACGATATACGTATACTCAAAATATTGCCCACCTGAAGACCTTACTCAAAATCTCCCGTCAAAGCGGAGTTACTTACTTCCTTGCTCTGCTCGTGTCTTCAGGGATCATCATCATCATCGAAGGTTCATGTCAAAAAATGAATCTCGATTAGAAACTCATTAACAAATCTCATGCCTTAACTCTTGCTCTATCTCATATTCTATTTCCTTATTCAACTCTATATAGACTCCCCACTCATCTTAAATCCTTAAGCTCAAGGATAGGTTTCAAGAAAATCATGGTTCTAAGTCTCGATTAACCTCTCATATAAGACTCGTCAAATTTTCACTCAAACACATAGGCAACACAAACACGTAAGGCACATAAGAAAATACAATCAAACATCATCAAAACATGCTCTGTTTACACACTGACTCAACTTCAAAAATTAACCAGTTCTGACTCCGACATCTCCTGGACTCTAGCCTCATACCAAAAGAAAGGTCTTCGAGTCTAGTTTCATATAAAAAACAGTAGAGTCAAAAACTCCAAGTGGTTTGGGAGATATGACTGTTTTACTACAGTCTACCATATTCGGCAGTTTTGAGCAATCGAAAACTTTGATTTTTGAAAAATAGTAAATGTTGTCAAACTGGGCTCAAATTTGGTGGATATCTAGATAACACAATAAGGTTAATACCATAAAAATTTGGAAGGCTAGATTACACAGGAAGTCACTGAAAATAATGACTCTTTCCCCTGTTCTCTGCAACTCTCGGTAGAAATGTGCAGTTTAGGTTTTGCATTTTATAAAAATAGTAAACGAAGTCCAAATGACTTGAAATTTTACAGGGGTGCTCAAGACTCATGTAGGGACTTGCTATAAAATTTCAAAGCTTTTTGACACCGACAAACCGTCGATCACAGTAGGTCAGTAGGCCTACGAAAATCACCAAAATCTCATCTCAAACTCTTAAATGCTCAACTCAACCTTCCATCCAAGAAAACTCATCAAAGCTTATTTTAAACACATATAACACTCAAAAACATTCAAGCAAAATATAATACTCATCATACTCAAATTAACTCTCCTCTTTTACATCTTAACTCAAATCTCAAGGGAAACGTTTCAACGAACGCATCAATTCAATTCTCTTTTCATTCTCATGCTCAAAATTACCCAAACACTCATTAATGACCTCATACATCATATAACTCATTTCACACATATAAATTTCCTTTTTATCAAATAAACTAAACTCTAATGAAACTTCATGTATCAACATAAAACTCTTTATAAAACATGACAAACTTTCACATAATGGTCATAAAGCAAAATAGACCTCATTTAATCAATCATCGACTTCTCAAATTATGAAAACTCAAAAACTCATTCAAACTAAACTAAGTCCAAATTTTACTTAGCTTACAATAGACTTAATCAAACATATTAAAACACTAATATCATGCTCAAAAACATATATCTTACGACAAATCACTTAATAGACACATAAGCAAGAAAATCCTGATTTTTATTAAACTAAACTCTTTGAAATTTTATAAACACACATGGATCTTTAATCTCATCATATATCTATCAATTTTAGTCATTTAAACTCACATATACTCCATCAATTTACAAATTAGAGCATAGATACACATAGCCCTAATTTTAGTAAACTAACTCATATCAAAATCATCAATTGACATCATATACTCAATTTACTCCATCAATCATCATCATATACATCTCATGGACTCATCTACATCATCAATTCATCATTTAAATCATCAACTCAAAAGTTCCCAATTTTGGGTAAACTAAACTACATCAAACTTTCTCATTTCTAAGCACATACTTCACAACACACATCAATCTTCACCAATCATCATATAAAACTCATTTTTCACCCCAAATCAAGAAAAGAAAAAGAAATTTTTTTTGAAGGGTATGAGACCCATATTTTCGAAAATTATGAAGAATAAGAGAGGGGGTGATTTCTTGCTTCAATCCTTCAAATATACTCATATATATCATCATACAAGTTATATCTATGAATTTAAAGCTCACTTACCCAAACTTACACCCAAAACCAAACTTTCTCTCTCTAACTTTGAAGATCAAACTCCAAAGATCATCTTGAATTCAAGGAGGTGGTAGTGTTTAGTGTAAGATTTAGAGGGTGATTTGTGTTTTTGGTGTGATTTTGTGAAGCTCCGAAGGTCTCGTTAATGGTTGTCAATGGAGGTGAAGTGAGAGATGAGGGAGAGAAGGTGGTGATCGAAAATGAGGGAGTGAGGTGAGAGAGAGATTTTGCAAGATTTGGAAGGATTTGCTAATCTTGAGAATATTTGGAAAGATTTGAAAATCTTTAAGAATATTTGGCATTAATTGCATTGGTCTCTCTCTCTAATCTCTACACTCTCAATCTCTACACTCTCACTTAATACACTTGGCAATTTGTGGTATTTAGTCACATGGTAGGGAAATTAAAGAAAAAAAAATGTGAGAAGGGTGATCAATTAATAATCACAATAATTATGGAAAAATTACTCATTAATAAAATACCATAGCATAATTATTCATGTGACCAAATAAAATAATTATAGCACTAATATTAGTGCACTCACTCAATTATAATATTCCTCTTCGTAGGAAAAATAATTTAAAAATATTATGCTAGGAAAAATTTCCATAAACCGTCATCATTCGATTTCTCGGTAAAAATAAACCACACTTGCTTTGGAAACTTAATCAAAATTCCAAATGCTAAAGTCTCGAATAAAAATCATAATAACTTGGTCATAATGACACACGTCACAAAATCACATAATCACTCAGTCACGTAAATTCACATAACATCACATCAAAGCGGTCGGCAGACACAAACAAACTAGACGTCTCTCTGACCGACTCTATTTATCAAGGTTTCTCACTCTTTCTTCCTCGACTCTATTTCCAACTCATTATTCCTATTTTCTTAATAGGACAGTCAAACTCTGATAATTCGGTATCCGGTAATTCTATTCCCGGTAGTTGGAAATAAAATAAAATCTCAGCTCAATTCAATCAGCATCTCTATCTCAACTCATTTCTCAAATCTCATCACTCTAATTCTATCATTGGTTTGTCCACTCATATCTCTATTTAAAGACAATCTGTCTTATCTGCTCATAAAAAAAAATAGTCTCGTATTTCGACATCTCAGTACTCTCAATAGTGTTAAGACACTATCTCACAACATGAGGAAAAGTATGGGGTGTTACATTTCTTCTACTACTTCTTCGACAAGTTTGGACAACTTCTATAAGATGGTTGAGAAAGGCGAGAATAAGGTTGTAAAACTTATATGTAATACCATTTGACAATGTGTGTGTTGGAAAATTTGAAAAGCTAGAAATGAGAGTTTTCAAAGATGGATGGTAATATCATTAGCACTTGGAGATGGCTTAAGGCTTTTTATCCTAGTTCGCATCGCCCCATGAGTGATTTTTAGATCCTTTTAGCTGTCTTCCTTCCAGGATGTCTTAAGTTTTCTTCCGATTTTGGTTTCCGATGTTGGTTGGCTATACTGTGTTTCGTTGTGTAAGGGCTTGGGTATCCTTTATACTCCTCTTATTCTTTATTTATATTAATTTTACCTTAAAAAAAAGTACAGAAAAAATAAATGAAATGAAGTGACGATCCATAGTTATGTTGAGACCCACCCAACCTTCAAAGTGGGGATACAAAATTGTGACACGTTTCACACACTTATTTGTTTGTTGGAATTTGTTTAAATATTAAAATAAAAATGTGATAGTTTTTACACCTTAAATTATTGGAAAATAAAAAAATATCATTTGTTTTCATTCTCCATTAATAGACATCAAGATTGTCATAATTATACGCACACTATATTTTTTGAATTCATCCAAGCTTTGAAAATGTCCTTTTTGAATTTTTATATTTTTAATTATTTTTAATACAATAAAAAATATCATAACTAAAAATAATTATATAAAAATTGTAGTTGAGTAGTTGAAGTGGTTGTTAATAAATCATCGAAAATAATTGTGGTTGGATTGGATAGAATATTAGTGATGTGGAAAAAAGAAAAATTTATTAAATATTGAAAAAGTTAAATAGTTGATGATTAGACTGATCACTGATAGGGATAGTTCTAAAATCAACAATAACAACACAGTCATATTGCGTAGATTTAACATAATTGACAAAGAAACACTTTAAGTTGAGATAAATGGTAATTAATAAAATCTAGATAAATAATATGGATTAGATGAAGTTGAGATAAATGGTACTCCCTTCGTCCCATTACAAATGTCTCATTATTTTTGGGCACAAAGATTAGGAAACGTGTAGAAATTAGATAAAGTGGATTGGTGGAAATTATTTAAATGTTAGGTATAGAGAGAATATATTACCAAAAAAGAAATGCGACATTTGTAATGAGACATTCTATTATGGAAAGTGGGACATTTGTAATGAGACATAGAGAGTGATACATAAAATATTTAGATAAATAATATGGATTAGATGAGATATTTACTCTTTATATGTGTTTGGTATTTAACATATAATTTTAAGATAATTAATATTTTTGTTTAGTAGCAAATATACTGTTATAGATTAAATCAACAAATTGCAATTTTAATCTTATATTCCCACCGTCCGCCAAGAGTATGTCACAATTGTCCGCAAAATGTATGCCACTTTCCATTTTAGGACATGGTCCCACATTTTTTCCTTATCAATTTACAAAAAAATCATCTATTATTCAAATTCAACTACTCATTTCATATAATGGTGGGATCCTTTCTCCACTACATACAAATCACCAATCATCTTATTAAATCTCGTGTCCAATCAAAGTGACGTATTTTTGGCGGACGGAGAAAGTATAAATTTAAATCAATAATTCAATATTAAAAGAAAAATAGAAAGAAAAAAGTTACCCAAAAAAAAAGTTAGTAATCTTGCATCGGATAAATAATCCAAAGAGTGAGGGGATATTAGTTATCAAACTGAAACGGTAGAATAAGGTTGGACCTCTTAATCATCACATGCTACCTTCCTAAATAATATGAGATACCAAACACCTCAATAAAGTAAGATTATTGAACTATTTTACCTTATTTGGGTATCAATCACTGCCTAAAAAAGGTGACCAACCATGCTTAGTTGTCAATAAGAATAAGAGTATGTGGTTGTAACACCCTAATCTAAATAAAGTGTTAAATATGAATTTAAATAATCTTTTGACAACGAAAAATATAAAATAAAGATTTGAATTATAAAGAAATTCAAATAAATAAATTCTTAAATAAAATATTTGAAATAAATTGGAATTTAAAAGAAGACTAGCTATAATAGGAAGATGATGTGATAATATAAAAGATGATAAGTCATACATAATCTCAAAAGTGGTTTGAGACTCAAAACTATACTGCACAAAATATTAGGTGCAACTACTACATATCATCTTTTCCGAAAGGGTTATTTGACGCGCCCATTCGATCTTCTACGTGTCTCCAACCTTAATTACCTGAAAATGTTAAATATGGGATGAGCATATAAAATATACTCAGTGTCAGAACATGCAATCATTGTCCACGTTAATAAAATGGAAATACATATGATCTGCTGTAATATTCATAATTGAAAGTCGCACGGTGGCATACAAAGGACCTTTTCCGTCCTGGACCAATTATGCTGGCCCTTGGCGACTATGGTTGCAACCATAACTTTAACATGTATATCGAATGCATTGTGGCATACCAAGGATCTTTCCATCCTGAACCAATTATGCTGGCCCCTAGCGATATTTAATTTAACTCACATATGGTAAACACATAATATTAAAATAGACAATAATTAATGTTAGAGTCAATGTTGACTCCGACAATGTTGGGACCAATGTTGATAACATACGTGTTTTCAATGTTGGGTGGAATGTTGATAACATTCATGGTGTCAATATTTCTGGGATTCAACCAACATTTCAGAGTCTGCCTTGACTCCATACTTTGACACTCCATTGGTAATTGTATATATTTAATCTTTACCTTCCTTTCACGTTTTATTATTGTTTGGTTGTGGAATAAAGGTTTTATGCTTGTTGATCACGTTTTTAATAAGTGAAAAGGTGGTTTATCATGGTCCAAAGTGGTGGGCTGTTAGTTTCTATTTTTCAGGACCCATGATCTCTCAACCAACATTCCAGACTGGTCGACTGGCAGTTTTCGGAGGTGGATTGCAGCGGTTATTGGAAGCTTCTGGAAGTGGGAAGTGGAGGAAACTAACCACGACATGAAGGTCTATAAAAGCAGCAAGAAGCCTCATTCATCCTTACGTTTTGGGAGTGCGTTTTCACCGACCTAACATTCGCTCACAACCAACTCGTAATTTTGTCTTGCTGCAAACATGACACCAGTTCTTCAAACCTTGCTTTGACGGAGGAGTCTTAGGCAGTCCATCTGTAAAGGCTCACTCTGTATTGACGGGAGGTCAAGGGTAAGGGTTGAAGATCGAGGACATCGGAGCGTAGCAGACTATTCTATCCGAGTTATTCGGCTGTGTTGTTTCAACATTCCTGCTGCAAACGTGATACCTGTCGATAAATTAAGCTTAGTTCCCATAGCTGCATGTAAATTTTTGCCAAAACTTGGATGTAAATCTTGGATCTCGATCAGAGACAATAGATACTGGCACTCCATGTAGTCTCACTACCTCTTGAACATATAATCTCGCCAGTTGGTCCATTGAGTATGTCATCTTTACAGGAAGGAAGTGTGCTGATTTAGTAAGTCAATCTACGACTACCCAAAATTGCATCGTGACCGTGTGTTGTCTTCGAAAGTCTCACCAAAATATCTGCCCACATATTCGGCTATCGATTTTTTCATTCCTCTCCACCAAAATATCTTTAGAAGATCCTGGTACATTTTGGTGCTTCTAGGATGTGCTGCGTAGGTCGCACAATGTGCCTCATCCAGAATTTCTTTTATCAACTGCTTGTCCTTGGGGACACAAATTTTGTCTGTATATGTAAGCATTCCGTCGTTTGCCAATGAGAAACCCATACTATCATCTCTAATCCCCTTATTCTTCATTTTCTAGAGGAAATCATTGGTTTCTTGGGCTTTCTTAATTCGATCTCGCAATGTAGGCCTAACAACTAGAGTTGCAAGCATAGCTTCCTGGGTATTCAGAGTCACTACTTCGAGTTTCAACCTTTCAAATTCTCTTATCAAAGTCTCTTGTTGAGTTATCACCGAAGCTAGTTGTCTTTCGCCTTTTCGGCTAAGTGCATCCGCCACCACATTAGCTTTTCCTGGGTGGTACTGTATTGTACAGTCATAATCCTTCACGAGTTCTAGCCAAATTCTTTGTCTCATGTTCAATTCTTTCTGCGTGAAGAAATATTTCAAGCTTTTGTGATCGGTGAAGATCTCACATTTTCCACCATACAAGTAATGTCTCCAAATCTTTAGCGCATGAACCACAACAACTAGCTCTAGATCATGTGTAGGGTAGTTATGCTCGTGTGGCTTCAACTGTCTGGAACACATCCCAAACCTTGCTTTGAGGCATCCGTATAAATGATGAAATTGTCTAATCCATTGGGTATGATCAATACCGGTGCTGTCGTCAATCTTCTTTTAAGCTCCTCAAAACTTTGCTCGCACTTATTAATCTACTGGAACGTAACTCCCTTCCTTGTTAATTATATCATCGAACCCGCTATCTTTGAGAATCCCTCGATGAATCTTCTATAATAACCAGCGAGTCCTAGAAAACTCCTCACCTCACTAGCATTCGTAGGTGTCTTTCAATTATTCACAGCTTCAATCTTAGCTGGGTCCACCTCAATTCCATTAGCAGTCTCCACGTGACCAAGAAAAACTACTCGGTCCAGCTAAAATTCACATTTCTTAAATTTGGCATAAAATTTCTCACTCCTCAATGTTTCCAAGATGATCTTAAGATGCTCTTCATGTTGTACATTATCCCTTGAGTATATCACGATGTCATCGATAAAAACTGTGACGAACTTATCCAAATATGAGTGAAAAACACGATTCATCAGGTCCATGAACACTGCTAGAGCATTGGTTAAACCGAATGGCATAACTACAAATTCATAGTGGCTATATCTTGTCCGAAAAGCCGTTTTCGATATATCACCTCCCTTTATCTTGAGTTGGTGGTAACCTGACCTCAAATCGATTTTTGAAAACACCTTTGCGCCCTTCAATTGATCAAATAAATCTTCTATCCTTGGTAGACGATACTTGTTCTTGATGGTAAGTCGATTGAGCTCACGGCAATCGATACACATACGCATGCTTCCGTCTTTCTTCTTGACAACCAAGACTGGCGCTCCCCAGGTTGATACGCTTGGTCGAATGAACCCTAGGTCCAAAAGTTCTTGTAGTTGTGACTTTAATTCCTCCAATTCCTTTGGCGCCATCCTATATGGTGCTTTTGAAATGGGTGCTGCTCCAAGCACTAAGTCGATCGCGAACTCCACTTGCCTATCTGGTGGTATTCTAGGTAAATTCTCTGGAAAAATATTGGGGTAATCACGTACTACTGGCACACTCTCGTGGGTAAGTTCTCCGTGTTCTTTGCCTACAATGCTTACGAGATAAGCCTCACCAAAGCCTTTATTCAGTATCTTTATTATTTTCATTGCAGATATCACCATGAGCATTTTTCCAAACTTTGATCCCCGAAATGAAAATTCTTTCTTGCCTGGAACCTTGAAAACAATCTCCCTCTCGTGACACGTAATTGTCGCAAAGTTTTGACTTAGCCAATCCATATCCAAAATCACATCAGAATCGTGCATCTCTATAAGGTACAAGTCAGCTTCAAGCTTTCTACTTCTAAAGTTCAAGGAAATTCTCCGAGAAATCCTATCTGTCTTGATGCATTCTCCAGAAGGGACACTTATGTTCAAGGCTAAGTTTTCTACTTCACAAGTAATATGATTCTTTTAACAAATCTTAGCAGAAATGAACGAGTGCGAAGCTCCAGAATCAAATAGAACAACCGCTGGTATTCCAAATATAAGTAACGTACGAGTCATTATGTCGTCATCTTCCGCTGCTTCTTGATCTGCTAAAGCGAAGAATCGGGCATTTCCTTTCTTTTCTGGCCCAACGTTCTTCTTTCCATCTGTCACATTTTTCTTTGTCTTAGGGTAGTTTTGCACAGTGTGTCCTGGTTCATGGCAGAAGAAACAAATTCCTTTACCCCACATGCACTCTCCATAGTGAGATTTTCCACATTTCTGGCATTGTGGTTTTGTCCCTATTGTTCCGCACTAGTATTTCCACCAAACTTCGGCCTCTTATCTTGGAAATTCCCTCCGCCTTGATTGTGGTTTTCCCACTTCCTTTTTATAGGTTGATTGGTTGGCTTTGGTGCAGGGATGTTTGATCCAAGACCCGTCACCACCTCTTCGGCTCGCTTAACCAGATCACTGAAATCCTCGATCACATGTGCAGCCATAATTCCTTTGATGTCAGTTCTCAATCCTTTCCTGAACCTGGCTATCATCTTATCTTCTGTATCAACTAGGTGTGGTGTGAATCTAGCTAACTCATTAAATTTTCTCTCATACTCCTCTATAGTCATGTTCCCTTGTTTCAACTCAAAGAACTCAGTCTCCTTCTTTTCTCTAAATGAGAGGGGGAAATATTTATCCATTACCACCCCCTTGAAGATTTTTCAATTTAGAACATTGCAATCCTCTTCTCCTAACAGACGATAAAAATGTTTCCACCATTGTCGAGCGTCCTCTTTGAGTTGAAAAATAGCACATGAAACTTTCTGTTCCTCGGTACAGTTGATGTGAGTGAAAGTCCATTCAAGCTCTTCCAACCACTCTTCGGCTGCGAGCGGTCCATCACGTCCATTGAATCGTGGTGGATTATAGTTCTGAAATCGCTCTACAGCTTGATCTATCGTGTTAGAGGTCCGGTTTAGGTCAGGTTCCGTAGCCTGAGTTTGGGACTACTGCTGGACAAAACCCTGTAAGGCGCTCAGAAATTGACTCATGAAATCTCCTCCATTAGTTGGATGAGTTTATCCAGCTTTGCCTTCGTGATTGGTACTTGTGTTCTCAGCATTGTGAGAGTGTGCACGCGTATTCCTCATGGTTCTATATTCAGAGGCACTATCACAAAAATGAGGGAATATAAAACAAGGTTTTTCTAGGGAAATGCAAGGTTATTCCTAATTCGAGAACTATATTCAACATGAAAATTTTGAACTCATCAAATCTCAATGTCATGAACTGTAAAATTCCGAAATAAAATTCATGGCTGCAATAATCTTCAACATAATAACTTCCATTATGAACTTGAACTTTCTGATAATAACTTCAACTATTGCAGCAAAATTCAACATAATTTCGAAATATAAACATTTTATACTCATCCCCTGGAAAAATTTTTAAAATACCTTTTCCTTAAAGTCGGAGCGCGTAGTGGTCGAATGGCTTCGTCACACTTGACTTTTCAAATTTTTAAGAAAATTTTATTTTGCAGAGTCTACAGGAAGGTAGACCTGCTCTGATACCATGTTGTAACACCCTAATCTAAATAAAGTGTTATTATTAAAATAGAGGTTTATTAAAAAAGAAAAAGAAAAAACAACCCTTGAAGGCACAAAGATGCAGACTAAGGGTACAAATCTCGAAAAAAGATGAAAAAACTAAGGAACAAAAAACAACTAATATCGAAACGCAGGATAATCATCCATTTCATCCGACCAATGCCCATGGACAACATTATTCATTGCAATCATACTAGGCCTATTGGAAAGGTCAACCACAAACTCATTCGGCTTGTAACCCATTTCCTCCGCATTCCTAAGGAGATTTTTAATACATCTATCCGGAAGTGTGTGTACAGGCTCTCTTCCCTTTCCCGAGCCATTTGGACGGCCACACCCACGCTTATGCTCCGAGAGCATTTGCATCCCCTAATTAACCTGCTCCTCTAACCGAATTATACGATTCGCAATGTCATTCGAAGTGGGATTGGGCTGCTTATCTCCCTCAACCTCCTTAATCGGAGAAATCTCTGCCCCCAACAACCGATTGTTGCTCTACCACCACTCCTCCAATCTCTCCGGGAACTGAGGCAACAGTCCCTCGAATATCATCGTGCATCACCATTCCCATGTTGGTGTCACTATCCGCAATAATCGTCTCCTCCTCCTCAGAGCTATACTCACTAAGAGGCTTGTCATAAACTGAATGCTATACCGGCTTCGTGGCAACCTCCAATAAATTCGGTCCTGTCATCGTAGCCACATCCTTCCCAAGCAACAAAACCGATTCATCAATAGCAAGTACATCGAATCTATTTCCCTTAGCAGTAGTATTCCCCCTCGCGGTCGGAGAACCCACAACCGAATCTTTCTCTGCCGATCCCTTCGGAGCAACCTACTGCTGCTTCGTCAAAGGGGCAGCCTACTGCTGCCTAAACTCTGGCTGTGCCGGCTTCCAAGGTAATTATTGTTGGACATTTCTGTTTGTAGCCTGCTCATTCGAGTTAATCGCCGCCTGCCAATGCAGTCCATTGTGAACTTGCGTAATCTTAGCATTGTCATTCACAGTGTAATTCTGTTCTCCCATCCCCCAAACTTCGACTTGCGGTACCTATCGGGGGAGAGTCCCGTAATCTTGCAATGACCACAATATAGAGGGAGATTTTTGAAAACAAACTCAATATGAAAAGAAAAATCCTCCATATCAATAAGAAGAGTATTAGGAAGAGGGAGAGACATATCTATTTCAACAAGAATACGGGTGAATTGTCCAAAATCTCTCCCTGCTGAAGCACCATCGATCTTTAGAGGATGGCCCAAGTAATGTCCAATTCCAGAGATAACTTGGGGATTCCAGTACTCGATAGGAAGATAATGAATTCGAACCCAAACATTAGCCAAGGGTGAGTTTTCCTTGAACGGATCAAAGTTGCGAGCCCACTCCCAGAGCCGAAGAAGACCCTTTGAAAGTTCCCAGATCACCTTCTTCTTGGCTATAGCTTTATCAGTCTCCGTAGTAAAACGGAGCGTGTAAAATCCCTTTCCCAGCGAAATCAGTTGCCAGTTAGATTTTATACCCCAAATTCGTTGAAGCTCCGACTTCAACTCCATAGTTGAACGTGGCTTATCACCTTTTCCCAACAGAATTCGTCCTGTTAGTGCATGCTCAAAAGCTTGGACCTTTATACCCCAAATTCGTTGAAGCTCCGACTTCAACTCCATAGTTGAACGTGGCTTATCGCATTTTCCCAACAGAAGTCGTCCTGTTAGTGCATGCTCAAAAGCTTGGACCTCCTTTAAATATAAAGCCTTAGGAATTTTGAGAGAGAATTGATCTCCGTCCTTCGTTGGATGCAAATCATGAAAAACATGAGCAGCTAAATCTTGCCGTTTAATAGGTCGCTTAACAGTAGCACTAGCATAAGAAATCCTAGCGTTACCAGCCACGCTAGGATTTACAGAATTCTTTTCAACGGCAGTGCAACCACTAGGATTTGCAACTGAGATCTTCCCAGCGGCAGCCTGGGCATCAGCAGTCTCCACCGTGCTGTTACTTGAAGCGTTGTGAAAAACCGTGGCAGATAGAGACCGAGCGGAAGAAGTTCTAGGTTGAGGGCATTCAAAATTTGCAGAAACAGAGGGGAGATTTAGGACTCCCTTATCGCGAGTTCCGGCCGGCGAGGTGGCTTGGGTAGCCGCATGAGTCGTCGTCGTGTTAAAACTTGAGGGAGAAGTTCTTGATTTAGGCTGTTGAAAATTCGCAGAGACAGGAGGGAGATTGAGAGCTCCCTTATCACCGACCGACAAGGTAGCCATCGCACGGCAGGAGACAGCAGCACGAAGTCATGTCCGGCGGCGGCTAGGGCAAAAAATGAGAGAGAGAGAGAGAGAGAGAGGCGTCTTCATCTTCTCCTTCGCAAATTCTAGTAAAATCAATCTAAATAAAGTGTTAAATATGAATTTAAATAACCTTTTGACAGCGGATAATATAAAATAAAGATTTGAATTATAGAGAAATTCAAAGAAATAAATTCTTAAATAAAATATTTGAAATAAACTGGAAATTAAAAAAAGACTAGCCATGATAGGAAGATGATGTGATAATATTAAAGTTGATAAGTCATACATAATCTCAAAAGTGGTTTGAGACTCAAAACTATACTGCACAAAATATTAGATAATATATTAGGTGCAACTACTACATAACATCTTTTTAAAAAGGGTTACTTGATGCGCCCATTCGATCCTCTACACGTCTCCAACCTTAATTACCTGAAAATGTTAAATATGGGATGAGCATATAAAATATAGTCAGTGTGAGAACATGTAATCATAGTCCACGTTATTAAAATGGAAACAAATATGATCTGCTGTAATATTCATAACTGAAAGTCGCACGGTGGCATACCAAGAACCTTTTCCGTCCTGGACCAATTATGCTGGCCCCTGGCGAATATGGTTGCAGCCATAACTTTAACATGTATATCGCATTTTGGCATACCAAGGATCTTTCCATCCTAAACCAATTATGCTGGCCCCTAGCGATATTTAATTTAACTCACATATGTTAAACACATAATATGAAAATTGACAATAATTAACCATAGCATGCATTTAAATAAATCCCACATCTGAAACTTGAACTTTGAAACGTAACTGCGATAATTTAAAGTCCACGTTCTAGTCGCGCCACACCTAGTCAAATAAATTTAAATAATAACATAAGGGCCTAATTAAATTTTACTAGAAATATAACTTAAAACTTTAAGAATTTATTTTATAAAACCACTAAAATCATTGATAAAATGAATTAAATAGTAAAATATATTTTCTTATGAAAATGTGGGTTGACATTTAAAATCAAGTGCAACCTATCTAAAATAAAATCTGCTCCCATTAAGAAATTAAACGTTTATAATAAATGCAAGCCCATTAAAATTAAAACAATCTAGGACCCAAGCCTATTTTATATTTGCCTGACCCTAATTTAAATCACTCTTACGCCTCAACACATAATACAACTCACGCACACCCTCCCCCTCCCTTCTACCGCTCACTTCCCCTCTTCATTCCTCCTCTCAGCCTCCTGCCGCCGCCATATATTTTTGTGTATACACACATCCAGTTGATCACATTAGCATTCAACCTATGGTTACAATTTCTAAGTAACTCCACAAATCTTTCATCACTCATTAACCATGAGTTGTCTGCTTGAGCTTCTTCATACATTTCTATTCATAAAGTGACACTATTTTGATTAATAACAATAATTGATTTCAAATGGACGTGATATCAAGCATATGTAAGTTCCAAGTCTTCTTGACTATTTCAACATTTTAAACCACCGAAAATGTATCTGTTTGTGTTTATATTTGTGTTTGTGTGGTATAAATTTTGATAAATGAGTTCATATGGAAATTGGGATTCGAACCAGATCCGAAATCTTTGCTATAAATATTTTTAAGATTAGGATAATCATTTGAGTTAATATATAGAAGTGTCCACTTTCATATTGAAAATTAAAATCTAGCCTATGAAATAAAAATATTAAAAAATGACCAATTTTTAAGCAAAAAGTCAGAAATACCCTTCCCATCAAATTTAAAAAACACGCTGGGGATTAACTTCTGAATTCGCACCTTATTCTTCAAATCTTCAACCAAAACTTCAAACTCTCTCTCTCTCTCTCACCGTCAACTTTCTCTCTCTGGAGCACCATCAACTTTTTGCAAACTCTAGCAATCAACTTTTGCAAATATGCGACTGCTCCAATTGCTTGGTTATTGATTAAATGGAAATTGGATTAGGCTTTGACGAAGAATTGCGTGAAGGATTTCAGTACTTTTGCCAAAATTCACTTTCCTCGCTAGGATAATCGGGCTAAGATAAATAATGAGAAACCTGCATCACATGAATCGTTTTCTTTGGAGATATTTGAGCCTAGGTTTGATGTATTGAGATTCATCGAGATATTGGTGACAACTCATAAGATTGTTTGTTTCTATTTTTTTATTCCCCCTATTTTTGGTTTCCAATAATTATTTAAAAAAAAAAGTTTGATGAAAAGTTGAATTGAATTGAAATTTGAATTATGTCTAAAACGACAATCTGATAAGCATAGCAGTGATTTTTTATGTATTCTTTTTAATGTTCTTGAATTCACAACCATATCTATGAATTCACAACTTAATGTTCTTGAATTCACAACCAGATCTATGAATTCACAACCAGATCTATGCATTCACAAGTTAGTGTTTTTGAATTCACGACCACGTCTATGAATTCACAACCAGATCTATGAATTTATAACTTAATATATATTTTTGAATTCACAACCAGATCTATGAATTTATAACTTAATATATATTTTTGAATTCACAACCAGATCTATGAATTCACAACTAAAACTCGAATTCACAACCAAAATAAATTCTAGTTTTAGTTGTGAAATTCAAACTTTAAAAATTCAAATTCACAACTACTTGAATTCACAACCAAAAAATTCTGGTTGTGAATTAAATTTTGGTTGTGAATTCGACTGACTGTGAATTCACAACCAGAAAATTCTGGCTGTGAATTAAATTTTGGTTGTAAATTCATAACCAAAACATTTTTGTTGTGAATTCGACTGTGTAGGGTTTAGGTTTCAGGGTTCAGGGTTTAGGGTTTAGGGTTTAGGGTTTAGGGTTTAGGTTTTAGGGTTTAGGGTTTAGAGTGGGTTTAGGGTTTAGAGTGGATTTAGGATTTAGGGTTTAGGTTTTAGGGTTTAGAGTGGATTTAGGATTTAGGGTTTAGGTTTTAGGGTTTAGAGTGGGTTTACGGTTTAGAGTTTAGGTTTTAGGGTTTAGGGTTTAGGGTTTAGAGTTTAGAGTGGGCTTAGGCTTGTGAATTCACAATCAAAAAATTCTTGTTGTGAATTCGACTGTTTAATGTTTAGGGTTTAGGGTTTATGGTTTAGAGTGAGTTTAGGGTTTAGGGTTTACGGTTGTGAATTAAATTTTTCGTTGTGAATTCGACTGGTTTTGAATTTACAACCAAAAAATTCTTATTGTGAATTAAATTTAGGTTGTGAATTCGACTGGTTGTGAATTTACAACCAAGAAATTCTGGTTGTGAATTAAATTTTGGTTGTGAATTCGACTGGTTGTGAATTCACAACCAAAAAATTCTGGTTGTAAATTAAATTTTAGTTGTGAATTCACAACCAAAAAATTATGGTTGTGAATTTGACTGGTTGTGAATTGTGCAACCAGTCAAATTCACAACCAGAATTTTTTGGCCGGTTGTGAATTCACACTGGTTGTGAATTGTGGGATTTTTTAAAGGGGTGATGTTTAAAGGGTAAAATGAAGTGGACATTTTTTTTTAAATTTTTAATGTGAAGGGTATTTTGGTAAGACTGGCCATTTTTTAATATTTTTATCTTAGTGGACAATTTTTAATTTTACAATATGAAAGTGGCCATTTTAAAAATCCACTCTAATAATTTTAGGAGTTTGAGAAATTTTGAGAAATTGAAAAAAAAAAAATGGGATCAAAGTGGATGCGTGGAGTTACTTAGAAATGGTAACAATAGGGATTAAATGCTAATGTAATCAAGTGGATGTGTGTATAAACGAAAATATATGGTCGAAAAAGTAGTGGCCTGTCTGATTCAAATATTGGAAAGGAAGCTCAAATAATTTATGAATAATCTACGTACCATGAGTATCAGATATTGCGGAATTTAAGTGAAAATTGAATTCGAGCAATAAAATCGTCAAAAATCTAGCTGACACACGGCCCAGTCATTACCTTACGCAGCGCATGGTCTTCCCTGAAGCTTTTGGTTGGTCACGCGTCCTCTCAAGCGTGCCTTCGCATGCAGCCTGTGAATCTACCATCTCCAATTGGCTTCTTTGAATGCTCTAGAGCTCATTACATATACGAGAAGGTAAGTTTTTGCACGTATAGGGAGCATGGCTCCAAATTAAAGTTGTAACTGTTTTTAGAAAATCATAACTATATGATCTTTTCAGTTAAAACTTACAATTCTGAGATTTGCATGCATTCACTAGGTATTAACTTTTCAATTTTAAAGGAAAAAAAAATTAGACATTGAGTACATTAATACTCAACCAAAAATTCGTTTCAATTAATTTTTTTGCAGCTTCAACGACGATGACAGGCAGGGCAATAGTGTGGGGACTGTTTCATGAATTTGGTTCGTGATGGTCTGGCGCCTTGTAACAATTGTTCTAGTATTGATCTATGTGATCATATGTAACAATCATTTGCTTTAGAAGTATCTTTTTCACCTCATGGATTACTTCACTCGACTTACTTTTGTTTTGGTCACCTTATGTGACGATGAAGGTTGAACTATATATTTTCATGTAATCTTTTGAACTTTTGCTAAACTCACTATGCAGGAGAGTGATTACAGTTGCTTACTTGATCATCTTTATTTGAAGGGCATTTGTCTAAGCATGTTTAGTAAAGTAAAACAGTCGAGGGCGGTGGGTCGACTCCATTTGATCGGCCCATTACCGTCGCAGACCACCAGAGTTCATAAGGCCGGACTTGGCGGTACAACAGAAAAATGACATATGACTATTTCTATATTATTCTTCACGAAAAATTTGTCAGAATTTTCTTTTTAGTTCGTTCACAAAAAAATTATCATTTTCATTTATATTAGTAATGTTCACATAAATTCACTCACATTTAAAGTGTTATTCTTAATTCACCAACAATTTCACTCATATTTTATTAAAACTTGTGTCGTCCACGATATGATAAATATTTTGTGAAGGGCTGGAGGGAGTATGTATAATAGCATATCCATCTCTAATATGATAATATTTTACTAATATAAATTAAAAGCAATAAAATGTTATCACGACGGGCGAGTGTATTACATAATATAAATGTTTGATATAATTTCTCATGATATAGACTAACAAAGTTATCTAAAATTGAAATATTTATGCTTTAAAAAAATGAAATTAATATCTTATACTACAAAATTTAATATATATTCTTTTTTTTATTTTTTATTTATTTTAAATTGTTACAACCAAAGAAAGGAAAAAACTCACTCACACTCTAGCTCCTAGGGTGACTCGAACCTCCGACTCATTGATTGGAGGAGAAGCGTCTTACCAACAGACTGCGCTTCTATACATGCAATATTTAATTATATTGGCAACACAACCCAACATGATGATAAAATAATTAATCTTGATATGGCTTTCAAATTAAGAAAAGAAATAATTACTGTTAACCATTATTAATTATTTTTGCATTTGAGACTATTCAATTTTTAAATATATATATGCGCGTGTGCGCGCGCGTGATCTAAATCACAAATACTCCTATGCAACTGATTCCAGAATGACACTACTTCATTCGGAAAATGACACTTGAAGATCTTCAAGTGTCATTTGTATGTTCTTCAAGTGTCATTTGTATGTTGAAGTAGTGTCATTTAAAAATCAGTTGCATGGGAGAATGCCTCGATCTAAATATGTAGTGCTAAATTTGTGAGATAAATTCCAACATTTTAAGAAATATAATTAAGATTTTCTCAAAAAAAAAAAATAGTACTCCCTCCGTCCCATTAAAGTTGGCCACGTTCTTTTCGGCACGAAGATTAAGAAATTGAGTGTTATGTTTTAATTGAGTGGGGCCACTAAAATTATTGAGTTAATTAAGATACTTTTTCATCCTTTTACTCTCTTCATCCTGCCCACCGGCCACCTCTCATCCACCGCTCCCTCCTCCGACGAAGTCGCTGCCATCAGCCACTGTAAAGAGTCCCCCATCTTCCGATCTGAAACCCAGCTCCAAGTCCAACTAAAAAAAAATGACACCAAATCTTGCCCAAGTCTATCTCCTCCAATCAGGTCCAAAATCCAGAAAAAATTATCCGATCAACCAAGGAAAATCAAGCCTCCTGTTCTCTGATTTGGGAAATTAACCAACGAATGGTGCAAAAAAAAAGGGTCGCACTCTTGCCGAAATTTACATAGACCAAGAAATGAAGCAAATCAAAATTTACACAGACGAAGGGGCTAGGGCTCGCACTCTTGTTGGAATTACAGAGACCAGGAAGGCGGCGCGACTCCGGAATTACAAAGGGTCGCCGCCACCCGCCGCCTGAAAGCCCTAGCCCCTAAATCGCGCCACCTCTCTAATTGGAGACGGAGATGCGAGAGATGAGAAGACAGAGGGAGATGTGACAGGCGGTGGTCTCGACGCAGACCAGAGAGGCGGCGGCCATGGGGGTCGCGCAGTGGCGGATCCAGGATTTGTAATTTGGGGGTACTAAATCTATATGATGTCTGAAAATATTTGCATGGGGTTCAAGAGCGGGAGCACCCGAACTAATTTTTTTAAACATTTTGTACAATTTATTTTTATATTCATGTATAATCTTACTGAACATAGAATTAGAATCAATCACTTAACATAATAAATAATTGTTCACAGTTCTATTCATTCAAGGACAAGTCGACAAGTACATTGAAAGCATATAAAGACCTACTTCTACATTTTTTTTGAAAAATTATTTCATCTTCTAAAAGTTTAAACTAATTCATTATTAATAATTCATAATTTTACTTTGACTCGATCATTGACTCAAATTCAACACTAAAAATTAACTAAGAAATAAAAATGAGTCAAAAATAACAAAAATTTAAGAAACAAATATAACAAATCACTATAAAATATTAAATAATTAACATGAATATAGAATATATTATATTTGTTCTTTTATATATATATATATATATATATATATATATATAGGGGAGGGCTACAGTAAAACACTTTTTAAAATATAAATATAAACGTTTTTTAATGTACGAATTTTATCCAACAGGGTTACGAATTCATCCAACATAGTTACGAATTGTGAAAAATAAATTTTTGCTACCTTTGGGATTCGAACCCAGGACCACGAATTCATCCAAAAGGGTTACGAATCAACCGTAGATCTTGATGATCTAAGGGCTGAAAATCATTTATATTTTATACACTTAAGAGTGTTTTTATTCTAGCCCTCCCCTATATATATATATATATACATATATATATAGGGTGTGGTTCTAGAGAGAACTACATTATTTGTGAGAACGGGAGAACCATCAAATCTAATGCATTCACTGTAAAAATTAATGCATCCGCTGTTAAAATTAATGCACTCAAAAAAATAAAAAAAAATGCTCTCTTCAGGATTCGAACCCAGGATCTGCATTTATCCAACAAGATGATGCATCCACCGTAGATCTTGATGATCGAATGGCTGAAAATGGTTCTCCGGTCTTCTTTTATTTATGGTTCTTTCCTGAACCTCTCCCTATATATATATATATATATATATATATATATATATATAGGGGAGGGCTACAGTAAAAACACTTCTTAAAATATAAATATAAACGTTTTTTAATGTACGAATTTTATCCAACAGGGTTACGAATTCATCCAATATGGTTACGAATTGTGAAAAATAAATTTTTGCTACCTTTGAGATTCGAACCCAGGACCACGAATTCATCCAAAAGGGTTACGAATCAACCGTAGATTTTGATGATCTAAGGGCTGAAAATCATTTATATTTTATACACTTAAGAGTGTTTTTATTCTAGCCCTCCCCTATATATATATATATATACATATATATATAGGGTGTGGTTCTAGAGAGAACTACATTATTTGTGAGAACGGGAGAACCATCAAATCTAATGCATTCACTGTAAAAATTAATGCATCCGCTGTTAAAATTAATGCACTCAAAAAAATAAAAAAAAATGCTCTCTTCAGGATTCGAACCCAGGATCTGCATTTATCCAACAAGATGATGCATCCACCGTAGATCTTGATGATCGAATGGCTGAAAATGGTTCTCCGGTCTTCTTTTATTTATGGTTCTTTCCTGAACCTCTCCCTATATATATATATATATATATATATATATATATATATATATATATAGGGGAGGGCTACAGTAAAAACACTTCTTAAAATATAAATATAAACGTTTTTTAATGTACGAATTTTATCCAACAGGGTTACGAATTCATCCAATATGGTTACGAATTGTGAAAAATAAATTTTTGCTACCTTTGAGATTCGAACCCAGGACCACGAATTCATCCAAAAGGGTTACGAATCAACCGTAGATTTTGATGATCTAAGGGCTGAAAATCATTTATATTTTATACACTTAAGAGTGTTTTTATTCTAGCCCTCCCTATATATATATATATATATATATATATATATATAGGGTTGGGTTCCGGTGGATCCCTATGCTTATAATAGATCCGTAGATCCAAATCTAGACCACACATTTATGACATGTGACGCATCAAGATGGTGACACGTGGCAAGGCATTTCAAGGCAAAATCTGGAGAGGGGTAAAATTGGAATGTAATTTTCGAAAAAAAAAATTAGATTTTCTCAAAATAGGTATATTTTAGATGCATAAAGTTTCATACGAGAATGCATGAACTTTCATATAAAAATGCATAAAGTTTCATATAAAAATGCATAAGATTTCACCCCACCCCAACCCCACCCCCACCCCCCACACCCCTGAACCCCACCCCACCCCACCCCCACCCCCACCCACCCCCCACTCAATTTTTTTATTTTTTTTATTTTTTTTTATTTTCTCAAAAACTGATTTTCTGACCACTGACACCCCCACCCCACCCCCCCAATTTTTTTTTTGAAAATCAGTTTTTAAAAAAAAAAAAAAATTGGGTGGGAGGGTGGGGGTGGGCCAGCAATCAGAAAATCAATTTTTGAAAAAAAAAATTCTTTTTTGGGGGTGGGGGGTGATGCAGCCCGAATAAAGCCAAACTCGCGCCAGAACAGAGCTAGCAGAGAAATCAAGCTCGCCAGCGGAATCGAGCTCGCCAGCAGAATCGAGCTCGCCAAGGACGCCTGAGGAATCAAAGCGCCAGAGGAACCGAAGCGCCAGAGGAATCCTCCCGCCAGAGGAATCGTCCCGCCAGAGGAATCCTTCCGCCAGAGGAATCCTCCCGCCAGAGGAATCCCGGCTTTCCAGAGCAGTGGAGCGGACGTGCAGAGCAGAGCGTACGGAGCTGGTTTTCTCGCTAGGGTTATTTTAGCTTGCTGATCAAGTTTCTTTTGTTTCCTTGTTTTTACGATTATGTCCTTCTTTAAATTAGGGTTTTATTGTGCCTATATATATGGCGGTTGTATGGAACAAAAATTAACTTTGATGATATATGAAAATTGTGAGATTATTCTCTCTTGAGGACTTCGAGTCTTCCTGAATTTTGCCTCAGGCAAATTCAACCTATCGGCGTATCGGCGGGTCCATCATCCCTCGCCGTGTGTCATTCAGCGTCTCCGAGTTACTGCGTCAAATGCACGTTGGGGTCTAGGGATTCGTTCGCCTAGATCATTTTGTGGTTTAGATTCAGGGGTTTTGGGACTTCCATCTTCTACTTCCATCATATCGACGAATCGACGAGTTCATCATCCCTCGCCGTGTGTCATTCGGCGTCTCCGAGTTGCTGCGTCAACTGCACGTTGGGGTTTAGGGATTGGTTCGCCTAAATCATTTCGTGGGTTAGATTCAGAGGTTTTGAGGCATTCCATCCTTTATCTGCCTTTTTAATTTTTATCCTTCCGCCAGAGGAATCCCGGCTTTCCAGAGCAGAGGAGTGGACGTGCAGAGCAGAGCGCACGGAGCTGGTTTTCTCGCTAGGGTTATTTTAGCTTGCTGATCAAGTTTCTTTTGTTTCCTTGTTTTTACGATTATGTCCTTCTTTAAATTAAGGTTTTATTGTGCCTATATATATGGCGGTTGTATGGAACAAAAATTAACTTTGATGATATATGAAAATTGTGAGATTATTCTCTCTTGAGGACTTCGAGTCTTCCTGAATTTTGCCGCAGGAAAATTCAACCTATCGGCGTATCGGCGGGTCCATCATCCCTCGCCGTGTGTCATTCAGCGTCTCCGAGTTACTGCGTCAAATGCACGTTGGGGTCTAGGGATTCGTTCGCCTAGATCATTTCGTGGTTTAGATTCAGGGGTTTTGGGACTTCCATCATCTACTTTCATCCTATCGACGAATCGACGAGTTCATCATCCCTCGCCGTGTGTCATTCAGCGTCTCCGAGTTGCTGCGTCAACTGCACGTTGGGGTTTAGGGATTCGTTCGCCTAAATCATTTCGTGGGTTAGATTCAGAGGTTTTGAGGCATTCCATCCTTTATCTGCCTTTTTAATTTTTATCCTTCCGCCAGAGGAATCCTCCCGCCAGAGGAATCCCGGCTTTCCAGAGTAGAGGAGCGGACGTGCAGAGCAGAGCGTACGGAGCTGGTTTTCTCGCTAGGGTTATTTTAGCTTGCTGATCATGTTTCTTTTGTTTCCTTGTTTTTACGATTATGTCCTTCTTTAAATTAGGGTTTTATTGTGCCTATATATATGGCGGTTGTATGGAACAAAAATTAACTTTGATGATATATGAAAATTGTGAGATTATTCTCTCTTGAGGACTTCGAGTCTTCCTGAATTTTGCCTCAGGCAAATTCAACCTATCGGCGTATCGGCGGGTCCATCATCCCTCGCCGTGTGTCATTCAGCGTCTCCGAGTTACTGCGTCAAATGCACGTTGGGGTCTAGGGATTCGTTCGCCTAGATCATTTCGTGGTTTAGATTCAGGGGTTTTGGGACTTCCATCTTCTACTTCCATCCTATCGACGAATCGACGAGTTCATCATCCCTCGCCGTGTGTCATTCAGCGTCTCCGAGTTGCTGCGTCAACTGCACGTTGGGGTTTAGGGATTCGTTCGCCTAAATCATTTCGTGGGTTAGATTCAGAGGTTTTGAGGCATTCCATCCTTTATCTGCCTTTTTAATTTTTATCCTTCCGCCAGAGGAATCCTCCCGCCAGAGGAATCCCGGCTTTCCAGAGTAGAGGAGCGGACGTGCAGAGCAGAGCGTACGGAGCTGGTTTTCTCGCTAGGGTTATTTTAGCTTGCTGATCATGTTTCTTTTGTTTCCTTGTTTTTACGATTATGTCCTTCTTTAAATTAGGGTTTTATTGTGCCTATATATATGGCGGTTGTATGGAACAAAAATTAACTTTGATGATATATGAAAATTGTGAGATTATTCTCTCTTGAGGACTTCGAGTCTTCCTGAATTTTGCCTCAGGCAAATTCAACCTATCGGCGGGTCCATCATCCCTCGCCGTGTGTCATTCAGCGTCTCCGAGTTACTGCGTCAAATGCACGTTGGGGTCTAGGGATTCGTTCGCCTAGATCATTTCGTGGTTTAGATTCAGGGGTTTTGGGACTTCCATCTTCTACTTCCATCCTATCGACGAATCGACGAGTTCATCATCCCTCGCCGTGTGTCATTCAGCGTCTCCGAGTTGCTGCGTCAACTGCACGTTGGGGTTTAGGGATTCGTTCGCCTAAATCATTTCGTGGGTTAGATTCAGAGGTTTTGAGGTATTCCATCCTTTATCTGCCTTTTTAATTTTTATCCTTCCGCCAGAGGAATCCTCCCGCCAGAGGAATCCCGGCTTTCCAGAGCAGAGGAGCGGACGTGCAGAGCAGAGCGTACGGAGCTGGTTTTCTCGCTAGGGTTATTTTAGCTTGCTGATCAAGTTTCTTTTGTTTCCTTGTTTTTACGATTATGTCCTTCTTTAAATTAGGGTTTTATTGTGCCTATATATATGGCGGCTGTATGGAACAAAAATTAACTTTGATGATATATGAAAATTGTGAGATTATTCTCTCTTGAGGACTTTGAGTCTTCCTGAATTTTGCCTCAGACAAATTCAATCTATCGGCGTATCGGCGGGTCCATCATCCCTCGCCGTGTGTCATTCAGCGTCTCCGAGTTACTGCGTCAAATGCACGTTGGGGTCTAGGGATTCGTTCGCCTAGATCATTTCGTGGTTTAGATTCAGGGGTTTTGGGACTTCCATCTTCTACTTCCATCATATCGACGAATCGACGAGTTCATCATCCCTCGCCGTGTGTCATTCAGCGTCTCCGAGTTGCTGCGTCAACTGCACGTTGGGGTTTAGGGATTTGTTCGCCTAAATCATTTCGTGGGTTAGATTCAGAGGTTTTGAGGCATTCCATCCTTTATCTGCCTTTTTAATTTTTATCCTTCCGCCAGAGGAATCCCGGCTTTCCAGAGCCGAGGAGCGGACGTGCAGAGCAGAGCGTACGGAGCTGGTTTTCTCGCTAGGGTTATTTTAGCTTGCTGATCAAGTTTCTTTTGTTTCCTTGTTTTTACGATTATGTCCTTCTTTAAATTAGGGTTTTATTGTGCCTATATATATGGCGGCTGTATGGAACAAAAATTAACTTTGATGATATATGAAAATTGTGAGATTATTCTCTCTTGAGGACTTTGAGTCTTCCTGAATTTTGCCTCAGGCAAATTCAACCTATCGGCGTATCGGCGGGTCCATCATCCCTCGCCGTGTGTCATTCAGCGTCTCTGAGTTACTTCGTCAAATGCACGTTGGGGTCTAGGGATTCGTTCGCCTAGATCATTTCGTGGTTTAGATTCAGGGGTTTTGGGACTTCCATCTTCTACTTCCATCATATCGACGAATCGACGAGTTCATCATCCCTCGCCGTGTGTCATTCAGCGTCTCCGAGTTGCTGCGTCAACTGCACGTTGGGGTTTAGGGATTTGTTCGCCTAAATCATTTCGTGGGTTAGATTCAGAGGTTTTGAGGCATTCCATCCTTTATCTGCCTTTTTAATTTTTATCCTTCCGCCAGAGGAATCCCGGCTTTCCAGAGCAGAGGAGCGGACGTGCAGAGCAGAGCGTACGGAGCTGGTTTTCTCGCTAGGGTTATTTTAGCTTGCTGATCAAGTTTCTTTTGTTTCCTTGTTTTTACGATTATGTCCTTCTTTAAATTAAGGTTTTATTGTGCCTATATATATGGCGGTTGTATGGAACAAAAATTAACTTTGATGATATATGAAAATTGTGAGATTATTCTCTCTTGAGGACTTCGAGTCTTCCTGAATTTTGCCGCAGGCAAATTCAACCTATCGGCGTATCGGCGGGTCCATCATCCCTCGCCGTGTGTCATTCAGCGTCTCCGAGTTACTGCGTCAAATGCACGTTGGGGTCTAGGGATTCGTTCGCCTAGATCATTTCGTGGTTTAGATTCAGGGGTTTTGGGACTTCCATCATCTACTTCCATCCTATTGACAAATCGACGAGTTCATCATCCCTCGCCGTGTGTCATTCAACGTCTCCGAGTTGCTGCGTCAACTGCACGTTGGGGTTTAGGGATTCGTTCGCCTAAATCATTTCGTGGGTTAGATTCAGAGGTTTTGAGGCATTCCATCCTTTATCTGCCTTTTTAATTTTTATCCTCCCGCCAGAGGAATCCCGGCTTTCCAGAGTAGAGGAGCGGACGTGCAGAGCAGAGCGTACGGAGCTGGTTTTCTCGCTAGGGTTATTTTAGCTTGCTGATCAAGTTTCTTTTGTTTCCTTGTTTTTACGATTATGTCCTTCTTTAAATTAGGGTTTTATTGTGCCTATATATATGGCGGTTGTATGGAACAAAAATTAACTTTGATGATATATGAAAATTGTGAGATTATTCTCTCTTGAGGACTTCGAGTCTTCCTGAATTTTGCCTCAGGCAAATTCAACCTATCGGCGTATCGGCGGGTCCATCATCCCTCGCCGTGTGTCATTCAGTGTCTCCGAGTTACTGCGTCAAATGCACGTTGGGGTCTAGGGATTCGTTCGCCTAGATCATTTCGTGGTTTAGATTCAGGGGTTTTGGGACTTCCATCTTCTACTTCCATCCTATCGACGAATCGACGAGTTCATCATCCCTCGCCGTGTGTCATTCAGCGTCTCCGAGTTGCTGCGTCAACTGCACGTTGGGGTTTGGGGATTCGTTCGCCTAAATCATTTCGTGGGTTAGATTCAGAGGTTTTGAGGCATTCCATCATTTATCTGCCTTTTTAATTTTTATCCTTCCGCCAGAGGAATCCTCCCGCCAGAGGAATCCCAGCTTTCCAGAGCAGAGGAGCGGACGTGCAGAGCAGAGCGTACGGAGCTGGTTTTCTCGCTAGGGTTATTTTAGCTTGCTAATCAAGTTTTTTTTGTTTCCTTGTTTTTATGATTATGTCCTTCTTTAAATTAGGGTTTTATTGTGCCTATATATATGGCGGCTGTGTGGAACAAAAATTAACTTTGATGATATATGAAAATTGTGAGATTATTCTCTCTTGAGGACTTCGAGTCATCCTGAATTTTGCCTCAGGCAAATTCAACCTATCGGCGTATCGGCGGGTCCATCATCCCTCGTCGTGTGTCATTCAGCGTCTCTGAGTTACTGTGTCAAATGCACGTTGGGGTCTAGGGATTCGTTCGCCTAGATCATTTCATGGTATAGATTCAGGGGTTTTGGGACTTCCATTTTCTACTTCCATCCTATCGACGAATCGACGAGTTCATCATCCCTCGCCGTGTGTCATTCAGCGTCTCCGAGTTGCTGCGTCAACTGCACGTTGGGGTTTAGGGATTCGTTCGCCTAAATCATTTCGTGGGTTAGATTCAGAGGTTTTGAGGCATTCCATCATTTATCTGCCTTTTTAATTTTTATCCTTCCGCCAGAGGAATCCTCCCGCCAGAGGAATCCCAGCTTTCCAGAGCAGAGGAGCGGACGTGCAGAGCAGAGCGTACGGAGCTGGTTTTCTCGCTAGGGTTATTTTAGCTTGCTGATCAAGTTTTTTTTGTTTCCTTGTTTTTATGATTATGTCCTTCTTTAAATTAGGGTTTTATTGTGCCTATATATATGGCGGCTGTATGGAACAAAAATTAACTTTGATGATATATGAAAATTGTGAGATTATTCTCTCTTGAGGACTTCGAGTCATCCTGAATTTTGCCTCAGGCAAATTCAACCTATCGGCGTATCGGCGGGTCCATCATCCCTCGTCGTGTGTCATTCAGCGTCTCCGAGTTACTGTGTCAAATGCACGTTGGGGTCTAGGGATTCGTTCGCCTAGATCATTTCGTGGTATAGATTCAGGGGTTTTGGGACTTCCATTTTCTACTTCCATCCTATCGACGAATCGACGAGTTCATCATCCCTCGCCGTGTGTCATTCAGCGTCTCCGAGTTGCTGCGTCAACTGCACGTTGGGGTTTAGGGATTCGTTCGCCTAAATCATTTCGTGGGTTAGATTCAGAGGTTTTGAGGCATTCCGTCCTTTATCTGCCTTTTTAATTTTTATCCTTCCGCCAGAGGAATCCTCCCGCCAGAGGAATCCCGGCTTTCCAGAGCAGAGGAGCGGACGTGCAGAGCAGAGCGTACGGAGCTGGTTTTCTCGCTAGGGTTATTTTAGCTTGCTGATCAAGTTTTTTTTGTTTCCTTGTTTTTACGATTATGTCCTTCTTTAAATTAGGGTTTTATTGTGCCTATATATATGGCGGCTGTATGGAACAAAAATTAACTTTGATGATATATGAAAATTGTGAGATTATTCTCTCTTGAGGACTTCGAGTCTTCCTGAATTTTGCCTCAGGCAAATTCAACCTATCGGCGTATCAGCGGGTCCATCATCCCTCGTCGTGTGTCATTCAGCGTCTCCGAGTTACTGCGTCAAATGCACGTTGGGGTCTAGGGATTCGTTCGCCTAGATCATTTTGTGGTTTAGATTCAGGGGTTTTGGGACTTCCATCTTCTACTTCCATCCTATCGACGAATCGACGAGTTCATCATCCCTCGCCGTGTGTCATTCAGCGTCTCCGAGTTGCTGCGTCAACTGCACGTTGGGGTTTAGGGATTCGTTCGCCTAAATCATTTCGTGGGTTAGATTCAGAGGTTTTGAGGCATTCCGTCCTTTATCTGCCTTTTTAATTTTTATCCTTCCGCCAGAGGAATCCTCCCGCCAGAGGAATCCCGGCTTTCCAGAGCAGAGGAGCGGACGTGCAGAGCAGAGCGTACGGAGCTGGTTTTCTCGCTAGGGTTATTTTAGCTTGCTGATCAAGTTTTTTTTCTTTCCTTGTTTTTACGATTATGTCCTTCTTTAAATTAGGGTTTTATTGTGCCTATATATATGGTGGCTGTATGGAACAAAAATTAACTTTGATGATATATGAAAATTGTGAGATTATTCTCTCTTGAGGACTTCGAGTCTTCCTGAATTTTGCCTCAGGCAAATTCAACCTATCGGCGTATCGGCGGGTCCATCATCCCTCGCCGTGTGTCATTCAGCGTCTCCGAGTTACTGCGTCAAATGCACGTTGGGGTCTAGGGATTCGTTCGCCTAGATCATTTCGTGGTTTAGATTCAGGGGTTTTGGGACTTCCATCTTCTACTTCCATCCTATCGACGAATCGACGAGTTCATCATCCCTCGCCGTGTGTCATTCAGCGTCTCCGAGTTGCTGCGTCAACTGCACGTTGGGGTTTAGGGATTCGTTCGCCTAAATCATTTCGTGGGTTAGATTCAGAGGTTTTGAGGCATTCCATCCTTTATCTGTCTTTTTAATTTTTATCCGTTCATTTTCAGTCTTCCGCTTACAAATCAATTAGATCGGTGATTTCCATATCTTTTACGTTAATACCTGTGTTTTCCGGTGAAACTCCGTAATTACCGGCCAAGTTCATATCAGGGGGGTGGGTGGGATGGGGGTGGGGCAGGGGTGGGGTGGCGAAACTACTAGATTTATTAAGATGAAATGCATTTTTTGTATAATTTAATGCATTTTTATGTGAAAACTTTATGCATTTTTGTTTGATTTTATATGCATGTGAAACATGCCTATTTTTGGGGGGTGGTAATGGGGAGGGTTGGGGGGTGGTGTGGGCTGGATTGGGGGGTGGTATGGGGTGGGGTGGTGAAAATACCAAAACTGGAAAAATTAAATGCATTTTTCTGTTCAAAGTTATGCATTTCATATGAAAACTTTATGCATCTTTGTGTGAAACTATATGCATCTAAAATATATCTATTTTGAGAAAATCTAAAATATATATATATATATATATATATATATATATTTTTTAATTATTAAATCCGAAAATTACATTCCAATTTTACCCCTCCAGATTTTTCCTTGGAATGCTTGGAAGCTCCTTGCCACGTGTCACCATCTTGATGCGCCACATGTCATAAATGTGTGGTCAAGATTTGGATCTAGGGATATATATGATCCCATTCCTATATATATATATATATATATATATATATATATATATATATATATATATATTAAAAAGATATAAGAAATTTGGGGGTACAATTGTACCCCCTTGCACCAATGTGGCTCCGCCACTGGGGTCGCGGCGCAGACAGATCGAGGAAGATGAGAAGAGATAAATTTGAGACGGTGGCGTCCGGCCGGAGAGGCGAGAGACGGTAGCGGCCGGAAGAGCGAGAGGTGGCGACGGCCATGGGGGCGGCGTGCCACTGGAGAAGAAGAGAGAAGGCGGCCATGGGGTGTCTTTTGGGCGAATATAGAGAGAGGGAGAGAGACACGATATTATAGAGAGAGAAAGAGATGAGATATTTAATTAACTTAGAATCTTAATTAAATTTAGTTTAATGAGTTTAATTAAATTAAATTTTTCATATTTTAAAAAGTGGCCAACTTTAGTGGGACAACCAAAATGGAAATGTGACCAACTTTAATAGGAAGGAGGGAGTATATTTTTTGACGGTATCAAAGTTACATATATAATACAATAAACTAAAAATATGAAACAAAAATTAATTGTGGGGTTAAAATTGCACACTAAGTAAGTAAAGTAAATGATAGTGGAAAACGAGTTAGTGTCGATTTTGATGATATATAAATGTAAAGAGGAAAAGTCGTTAAGATTTGGACGTCCATTTTCCGGTTTTCTTTGAATTGTTGATGACCCTTCTTCTTCTTCTTCTTCCTTCCATCATCAAATCGTAAGAACACATCCCTTAATTACGCACAGGAAATTAAGGGATAATTAATTAATTAATATATAATGGCGTACCGGAGGAGACAAGGTGGGATGTCAAGATCATCCACCTTCAAGGAGGAAAAGAAACCCCCACCCGATGAAGGAGAATGGGCCGCCACCTCCTCTCTCGCCGCTCAGGCCATCGCCGCCTCCACCGCGCACCGTCACTCCACGGTCAATTTTCTTCCCATATATATATATATATATATGTATATACCATCTTTTTCATTTGTAATTTATGATCGAACACATGCATGCGATTTCGCCTTGATTGTTTACTTTTTATTTTTTATATACGAATATATATGGTGCACGTACATGAATATATATGATGTGTGTTATAAGGGATGATGTAAAATAATTTGATTGAAATATTTTGAGTTGATTAATTAGCAGATATATGTATGATGATGAACATGCAGGGAGGTCCTACGTATGACTACACGGCAATGGGAAGCTCGAACGAAACAGGGACGAGTTTTTGGGGAGTTCTTGCTAGAAAAGCTAAGGCCATTCTCGAGGATGATAACATTAACTCACACCCTGATCTTCTTCATTCCCATAAGAGACTAGACTCACCCAAGGCTCATAATCAGGTCTAATTCATTCCTATACTTATTATTAACATACCACTAAGTTGAGGTTTGAGATCGATATTTTCTGATTTCATTATCATCAAAACTAATTGCTTTACAAGGGTGAGTAGCTAGGAAACTAAGCATAAGGGAACTCTAGCTCTAACTAACTCCATAACAAAGTTTGTCAATAGCATAATATATTAATTCCATTCATGAATCAATACCTTGTATTATTATGCCAGATTCAACATTCTAAGAAACTAGACACTCCTATTGCTACTCCTACTTCTACTCCCGCCACGCTTGCTTCTTCCATGCGGGGCAAAACCTTGGAGGTAATATACATCTCGTCATCATCATCATATATATATCGATCCTTATTAGTTAATTGATTAATATATATGATGTGTGTGTTGTTTGAATCCGGGGCGGGATAGGAAGGAGTTACAGGTGCGGAGAAGAAGCATGAAACTCGCAAAATACAGATAGTTAGAAAAGGAAGCAATCAAGGACACGAGGTGAGTGGAGAACACGGGAAATCAACAGCAGTTCCACCTAAGAATCCTACCACCCAAGAAGATCAGCTCAAGGCATCTCGCGACGTAAGGTTGCCACTGTGTGGAATGTTTTCAATCCTGCATTTCATTTAATTTGTATGATCTTGATGGAGTAAGCTAGCCCTAGGTAGCTTGGTTTTAATTCGGCAGCTCATTACTATTACTATTACTATTATAGGTGGCCATGGCGACAGCTGCTAAAGCAAAGCTACTGCTGCGAGAGCTGAAAACAATTAAAGCCGACCTGGCCTTTGCAAAGCAGCGGTGCTCTCAGTTAGAAGAAGAGAACAAGATCCTCAGAGACGT
Source organism: Salvia miltiorrhiza (assembly GCF_028751815.1). Classification (NCBI taxonomy): domain Eukaryota; kingdom Viridiplantae; phylum Streptophyta; class Magnoliopsida; order Lamiales; family Lamiaceae; genus Salvia; species Salvia miltiorrhiza. The sequence continues at coordinate 33,746,929 of NC_080389.1, read as the reverse complement.
TCGTGACAATAAGTGCGGCGCTAGTCCTGCTCACCACGACGACGACATGGTTCCATACCTGCCTACCTGCCTATTTCTTTATTTATTGCTCCCTCCGTCCCATTGATAATGATTCATTTCTTTTGGGTATGGTTATTAAGAAGAAGAGAGATTTAAGCGCAAAACAGATAGAAAATGGTGGAGCCCACAACTTATTGTGAGAGGAGGTGATTTACTTTTATGAAATAGGTCATATCAATGGGACAGTGAGTCATTATCAATGAGACGAGACGAGGGAGTAATTGATTATTAATTGTAATCTAATGCAATTAAAACACACAGATTCGGAATCAGCTGGAGACGCTTCTGGCGGAGAAGGCCCGTTTGGCTCACGAGAACTCGGTGTACGCGCGGGAGAATCGGGTGTTGAGAGAGATTGTGGAATACCACCAACTGACGACGCAGGATGTGATCTACGTGGATGAGGGTAGCGATGAGGTTGCAGAAGTTCATCCCATCTTCTACTCTGCTTCGATGCCGGACTCCCCCACCTCTCCACCTGAATACGCTATCTCTCTCTTCAGAAGCGCTTCCGCCACCGCCCAACTCCGATTTGAATAAATTTCATTGCTTTAATTCATTTGCCATTTCTGTTTTTCATTGATTAATGGAGACACTCTCATCTCATTCAAAACATTCTTTCTTCATCATCAATTTGCATATCCAAAGGTGATCATATTCATATACATGCAGCTTAAGTTCATCATTAATTACTCACTTGTTACTTCTGTCATCAAACTCGGCTGATTAATTAGCTTTCGTTTGCTCAACAAGGAATTAAATGCGATCCAGCAACTATTAAGGTTACTCTTGTTAGATAACTTTTTGTTAATGTATTAATCATATAATTAATTAGTTAAGGGTGCGTTCTCTTTGGTTGTAAATTTATCACGGGAAAAGGAAGGATAAACAAAATTTCCCTTTAAATCCTTCATTTCTTTTCCCACATTTCCTACTTGACCCTTACTCATTCCTCATTTACACTACAAAAGATGGATAATATTATCCCTCCAAAAATGGTGTGATAATATTATCCCTCCTTTGTAGTGTAAATGAGGAATGAGTAAGGGTCAAATAGGAAATGTGGGCACTACTAGAAAAACGCTCATAGGTAACAGATTTTTTCCGTTATCTATGAGTTAAAAAACTGTTGTGTATAGTGGTGTTATCTATGATACGTATCATAGACAACAGTTAAAAAAACGTTATGTATGTGAGAATAGATAACGGTATGAGACGCTCATACATAACGGTATGAAACCGTTATCTATAATGATTATACATAACGGTTTATACCGTTATGTATGAGGATTTTTCCGTTATGTTTTGTATTTTTTTTGTTTTTTTTTCCTATCATAGTTAACAGTTTTTTTTTCTATACATAACGGTATGAAATCGTTATCTATAATGCTTATACATAACGATTTATTACCGTTATGTATGAGGATTTTTCCGTTATGTTTTGTATTTTTTTTGTTTTTTTTCTATCATAGTTAACAGTTTTTTCCTGTTAAGGATTTAAAGGATGAAATTTTGTTTATCCTTCATTTTTCCATGATAAATTTACAACCAACGAGAACGCACCCTAAAGGAACAAATATGCATGAATCCCCAGTCACTTAAAATAAAATCATACAAAAGTGGTTATTTGATACGAGGATGATGGTGGTGAGGAGGATGAAGAGTGCGCTGCGAGACGATGGAGTCCATGCAAGAAAGGGCGTCCCAAGCGCAACTGCTCGCAAACGTCTAATTTGGCCTAATTCTAGATATAATTATCTTCTACTTCCTCAGTTTTTAATTAAGTGTCCCCAGTCGTCAAAATACATACCAATAAAATAAGATATTTATATTTGTAACCTTAGTAATTATCATAATAAATGCATATGTACAACTAATTATTACATTCATACAAGTATTAAATAAGGATAAAGTAGGAAGAATGTTATAATTATACTCTAAAATTTTGAAATGGGACACTTATTAAGAAACAAAGAAAATAATAAAATAGGACACTTTAAAAAAATGGAGGGAGTATTTATTTAGTTTCGTATTTTGTTTAGTTGTTAGTGGTCAGCTTCCTTATGAAGCCTTTAGTTGTGTTTCTTCCTCACGAAGCCTTATGCAATGGCGAGTATGCAGGAATGAAATTAAAAGGGAATGAAATGACAATTAAATGGAATGGAATGAAATATAAGATTCACGTGATTGATATTTACAAGGAATAAATGGATATAAATAAAATAAAATTAACATAATAATAATAATAATAATAATAAAAATAAATTATTATTATTATTATTACTATTATTATTATTGTTGTTGTTGTTGTTGTTGTTGTTGTTGTTGTTGTTGTTGTTGTTGTTGTTGTTGTTGTTGTTGTTGTTGTTATTGTTGTTATTAATATTTTAATAATATATATCATTATTTTATAATAATAATAATAATAATAATAATAATAATAATAATAATATTATTATTATTATTATTATTATTATTATTATTATTATTATTATTATTATCACTAATTAGTGCCCTAAATTACCAAAAGTACAACTGTGTAATTTAAAAGAGTAATGTTATCATGATTGTTATCAATAGAATGTCAATAACATTGACGCTAACATGCAGCGGAAATGAGTAACACACATAAATACTTTTTCACGGATTATATAAATATAACCCGTGAGTGTCTCAAGGCTAAATTCACTATAATCATCAACAATATATAGTACAGATTTAGATTTCTCTGGTAATTTATCTTTACATTCTAGTTGCCTAAGAAAAATCTACTTATCTACTCTCTCTACTAAAATGTTGAATCAACACAAAAAATCAAAATAGCTGAATAACAAATGTTACTCGAATAAAGACAGTCTGCTACGCTCCAATGTCCTCGATCTTTAATCCTTGCTATTGACTTCCCATCAATTAGTAAGCCTTTACAAATTGGTTGCCTAAGACTCCTCCGTCAGAGCAAGACTTGAAGAACTGATGCCATGTTTGCAGCAAGACAAATGACGAGTTAGTTGTGAGCAAATGTTAGGTCGGTGAAAATGCATTTCCAAAGACATGGATAAGTCTAATGATCAAATGGCCAAGTATATGGAAAACATTGTTGGAGTTGATCAAGAAAGGAAGGATAACCGACGTAAGCTTAATGAGGAACTGCAAAAAATTGAAGTTTTAACGCACTCACAAATACAAAGAGCTGCAATGAAACTTGTTCGAGATCAAGATTTATTCAATTACTTTTTCACTCTTGATGTTGATTCTCAGAAAGAAATATTTCTAATTGAATTGCTTGGATAGATTAGTTTTAGATTATTTATCATCTAAAAATTATTCTTTACTTTAAATCTCACTACTTACATTATTTACGTTTTTATTTTTATCTATACTCTAGTTTTAATTAATTAAATTCAGATTATAGTTTTTTTTAAACATTGATTTTGTGATGTATTGTGTGTGTGTGTGTGTTTTTTTTTTTTATGTTATTAGTTTAATAATTTCTACTAAGTAAATTCAAATATAGATTTTAATATTATGACAAATATAAGATATTTTTAATGTTTGTTAATGGTAACTCAATTAATATTTAAATTTGAGTCAAATACAAAATTCAGAATCCTAATAGTTTTCTTATTTTTTCCAAACACTGGCAAGTAATCTGTCAGGAATCATATAGGATTCATATTCCCAGAAATCATATTCTTAGACAACATTACTTTCTTGCCAAACAAACAAGCCCATAGGTATTGTTATCTTAATTCTTAATTCAATTCCTATATTCAATTATTTTTTTAAAGTGATCCCTTTAGTATATAACATATATTTTATTTGATAATCCATATAGAATATAAATATATGTTATTCATTTATAGTTTTCATTGTAGCTTGAGGGGCAATATGTTGTCTCTCTCTAGAACGCACAATTATTTGAGCACTACCCACAGATAACATGATAATTTTGTTTTAACCTATGGTCATATATGTGGGCTTGTATATAGTTAGGGGCCAATTGCGGCAACTAGGCGTTGTTCGTGATCGTATGTCAAAGGAAAACATTGCAGCTTTGAGGAGGTCTCCTCTTGGTCATTTGCTAGATGTTGATGTCGAGCTGACATATTGTTTTGTTGATTTTCGCCCAATTGATTAGCGGATTGATTCATTGAAGATGGTAGGTATGACACAACTACCCTCATATTCCCGCTTTCACAATAGCGTCTTTAAAGGCGTACCGAATTTGAGTTTTTCTGATATAGATTCAGATTTTATAAATAATGTGATAATAGTAGTAGTAAATCTGAGTTGTGCCTGACGTTGGGTTTGTTGTACATTGTTTATGGAATTTTGATTGTGGAGGTTAGGACGACATGGTGTTAGATCTTGGTTACATGCACTTAATGAATGATATTGAAAAGGGCCCGTCTTGCATGCGGCGGTAGCACTCCAGTGTGACGGCTTCGCCTCGATCCGCCCCCGACCGACTCGTGCCCAAACTCGAAATCTTGAATCCTAAATTATTACATTTGTTTATAATAATTATTACTTTTAATAAGCATGAAATATACATTTATTCGCACAAATGTATATTTATATAAATATAGGTATTTACGTTCATTTAATATAAAATATTATATTTTCTAAACCCTAAATTCTATAAACTAAACCCTAAACCCTAAGCCTGAACACTAAACCCTAATAGGAATATTTACTTTTAATAAGCATAAGATATACATTTGATCGCACAAATGTATACTTACATTAATATAAATATTTACCTTCATTCAATATAAAACATTATACATATCAATAATTACTTTTTCTTAAGAGAATAATTATTTGATCAAATAATAATGTAATTATTTATGCTTATTAAAAATTATCATTGTTATAATAAAAAGTAATATTTGATATGGAGAAATGTAATGTTTCAAAAATATTATATTAATTGTAATTATTGTTGTAATAAAAATTATTTATTATTATAATAAAAATAATTATTATTATTATAAAGAAAGATAATATTTTTAAAATATTACAATTTTCACAATATTGAAGTTAACTACTTATATTAACATAAATATACATTTATATGAACAAATGTATATATTATGTTTATTAAAAGTAACAATTATTGTTAGGTCCAGAGGGTCTCGAATAGGTGTATGGGGGGGAGGGGAATACACCTATGGGCTATTTTTCAAATCCTCAATCAGAGAGATCTCAGTCATAGATCAAAACGAAACTTTGCATTCAAACACAGACTCCTGTTTTACTGAAAACAGTTTTGACCAAACAGGGTTGGCGACTGATACTGAAAGCTCTACAGTAAAGAGTTATCAGTTAAGTTGTTGGAACTTAACTGATGCACGTAAGGGCTTCAGTCGTGTTTGCTAAGACAGAGATGATAACACTCTTCCTGACTATCAAAAGATAGATCAGTCAGACTGATATCATACGCAGCGGAAATTAAACTTAGTTTCGCAATAGTCTAGGTGGAGTTGTTGGTTGTTAGGTTACTCTTTGCAGTTAATCAGTGTTCAGTTTATCAATAGAAATAACACAAGTAAGAATGTAAAACTAAAAGTTGTAAACAATACAGAGACTTTTACGTGGTTCGGAAAAACCATTTCCTACATCCACGGTCGGTTGATCAGACCAACAATCCACTCCGCAAGTGCTTAACAGGTGCACTGCAAACCAAACTGTGTGCTTGCCGGGTGCACACAACCGTACCACTGAAGAAAACCCTTCTTCAGGACCCACGCTTCACTCGCGTCGGATTTCTTTGCTCAGCACAACCCGTGCTAAGACTTCTCACTCAGCGTCAGAGTACCTTCCTGAACTCCGAATCACTCAAACACTCTTTTGGGGGAAGGTTTGAATGAGTGTCAACTTCACTACAAATAACAAGTTCTTTGAAGTAAGTTTGACCTTTGGCTTCTGGGTAAACAGATGTTTGCCTAAGGTCTAAGAGAATATGTGTAATCAGCAGTGACTGATTTTGGCTTTGGAATTCTCTTCTTCGATTCAAGCTTTGGGGAGATTAAGCTTTAGGCTGAGTAGCAATTTCGGTAGAGCTTCAGCTTATGTCGTTGAATCGGTGAAGGTTGAAGTGATCCTCGAGCGCTATTTGTAGGAGAACTCTTGAATAAATCCGTTGGCGTAGAACGTCATCAAGATTTCTTCCGTTGGAGAGAAATTCGAATTTGGGCTGAGGCTTCAATCTTCGAGGTTCCTTGTCTGGGTGGAAACAGCTCTCTTGATGGACAGGAGATTTGACGTCTCTGAAAAGTAACCACCAAATAGAAATGACCTCTGCAGAGATAAAGATATCCTGAGATCTCTGCATTTAATGCCGCTGTACTTTGTGAGTACGTGGCTTCCTCTGAACGTTGGAAGATCAGTCCTAGGAGGAATGTTCAACTGATACTTGACTTTAGTATCAGTCCATTGCGCGCATTAAGTAATCAGTCTTCAACTGATACTTCAGTTGGTATCTGCAGTCTTCAGTCTTCAGTCCTTCGTTCTTCAGTCTTCAGTCTTCAGTCTTCGACACCGCAAGCTAAACTAGAACCGAACTCTAACACTTGAGTTCAAAGCAATTCTAGTCTATTACAATTAAGTCCTATGAATTTTGGTATCATCAAAACAAGGGTTAGGATATTCCACAAGGTTCTCAACAATTTTCCCCTTTTTGATGATGCCAAAACCACACAGCAGTTCTAGACAACAAAAAGACTGAACTCACAGTACAAGTTCTAAAACCTGGGGTGAAAACAGTTCCCCTTAACAATAGAACCTAAAAAACTTGTACTTAG